>NC_057804.1:590492062-590495379 GCF_018294505.1 Triticum aestivum | reverse complement strand
GGGAGGGAATATGAAGACGAAAATGGACAGCATCCACCTATTCTTGTATTCAAAGATAA
The DNA here is from genome assembly GCF_018294505.1 of Triticum aestivum. NCBI lineage: Eukaryota > Viridiplantae > Streptophyta > Magnoliopsida > Poales > Poaceae > Triticum > Triticum aestivum. The sequence continues at coordinate 590,495,320 of NC_057804.1, read as the reverse complement.
AAGCACAATTGAACTCCGATGTACTACCTTCGTAACTTTTTATAAGACATTTTTGTTTCATATACAATTGTTAAAAACGTTTTACATTTTGTTACAGAGGTTTTACTACATACAGTAGGGACTAAAATAGGGGCGAGGCAAAAGAAACACAGAACTCATGTTTGTCCAGAAGAAAAGCAGAGAACTGGAGCAGCAACACCATGCTATGCGATACTATAACACAATTTCGTGAATTGTAAACCTAATCGGAAATTCGCAGCAAGGTCGCAATGTGAAGATCCGACGGTTGAGGATTCACCTGTGACGTCGCTCAGCTTGAACGTGTTGCTGGGGAGGGTGGAGAGGCAGACTTTGGGCCTACCTGTCAGGACTATGTAGAGAACATACAATGCAAGACTACAATGACAGACAATCAATAGTAATTTGTCAAAGAAAAACAATCAATGGTATCTGGAATCATCGAGCACGGCCACAATGTTCAGAATAGACACTTCTGCAGGCAGGGTAACACAAGTAGAAGGGATCGCATGACCAGGAGTCATGGATGATCTCCTTCTAGAACATGGATAACCTGTTGATCGTTACACAAGGCACGTCTCTCCAGAGATCACTAAACACTTTTACATTTCTTTACGGAGGGAGTTACATTCAGTTCCACCGGTTAAAAATCCTTCTTTCTTTTAACTGCAATTTCGCTCTAATCAGGCTAATGTCAGAACAGCTTGGTCTACTGCTATTGCAGGAAGCAAAATAAAATTCAATCAAAGACAGAAGATAACAAAGACCAAACATGACAGGATGGATATGAATCCACAGATCGAACAACTGGTTCAAGATGATATGCACCGCAGCAAATGTCACCAATCCGACTCGAAGATGATAGTGTTGTAGGGTGCATCTTTCTTTGACTGCATTTCACCTGCAATCAACCTATTTTGTACTACAAGCATACAACCCCAGTACGGCTTGGGCTACTGCTATTGCAAGAAGCAAAATGAAAATTCAACCGTACACATCAGACAACAAATTGAACGAACATGACAGGATGGATATGATGCCACAGATCGAAAAACCGGTTCAAAGTGACACTAATCGCAACAAACGACAACACCTATCAAACTACACGCGGGCAATTCCCAGTTCGTTGACACACAAAGTATACCACAACTGTATGTATAATGCATGCTAGTCCAGACCTATAGACATCACTAAGCTTGCAAAATACGGGCCTCCTGGAGTGCTTCCTGCAGGTGCTTTACAGCACTGTCATAGTACACAAAGCCCATGAACCAAAACTCGTGATTATCGACCGAGACCACCTGGATGTATTTCTCAGCTGTGTTTGTTCTGCTCGTCGAAGGATTAACGGACCTCAGCTGGGCTCGCGGGATGGCAACCTATTGTTCACAACACAGAGAACAGTGTTAAATTACACAATTAAGCAATTTAGAGAATAGCTTCTATAGCTAGAACGTTTGTAAGTCATAAACTTATATCAGCAAATGTCATTGCTAAAATATGGTTCCGTGTGCATCGGTGAACACAGTGCTCAAGCCAAAAAGAATGAACATGATCGATTCCATGAAGCATAGACAAAAGGCGAACCAGATTAAACGATGCATCAGCATTACTTTGAAGTTTGAACATATTACATGACAATAATAATAAGATATCTTGTTTATTCCAAATTACTAGTTAGCATGTTTTCTTTTAATTAAAAGAGCTCAGCTCCTGATTTAGATGAAATTAATTATCAATGTTATTATATACCAAAAATAACATTTATAGCATCATTTACAATTAGTTGAGCAGATTTAATTACTTCCTAGACAATATGTGAATAACATGAAGTACCTTGTAATAGCTCCACTCATTTTTATCCCCAACCTTGTAGGCAAGTGGGTTATCACTACAAAAGGCCAACTTGACATTGGACAGGTAGAGCACACCCATAACAGGACCAGCAGAGGTTGAGAGATAACATGCGAATGGCTTCTTGAGTTTTTCTTCAGGGAGGACATCGAACGTTTGATGGAAGATTTTCTCATATCCACCTTCTGCTATGACTTTGGTGATCTGGGAGACCCTGCCCATTGCTGCATCAGCAATACTGGGTCCAGTTTTCACTGTTACAAGACATACACGAATATGTTTAACATCTCATACTGTCACAAGACAATCAATATTGCTTCTGTATTCTATGATGTCATACTGAGAGCTTAGACTATGATAGTCCACTCAACAAAGCAAGCACACATCCTCAAAAAAAAAAAGCAAGCACACAACAAGAATGCGACAGATAACTAATGTGTCTGAATGATAAGGAATAGATGACACTTTCGGTGCAAGAGCTAGCTTAATTCATGCACACTGTTCATCACAGAGATTTAAATACAATTTAGATTCACTATGCATAATGCATCCAAACAACTGATACCAAGTCTCTCTTATGCTCATCTGCACCACATCAACCCAATCACATAAAGCTAAAAAGGCACAGCAGAAATCATATTCTATCACCATCAGCCTAGTTCAAACATGCAGACATGGACAATACATCCAATAGGCTAGTACTCCCAACTGAAGAGCAGCTTTAATTCAGTATATGCAATTCCACCGAAATCCCAACAGAAGCACTAACGAAATCCAGTAGAACATGAATAAAACTATAAACTAAACTAATCTAGGTATACTGGTCCAACAATCCCACCAGCATAATTCTCACAAAATCCAACGGTGCTAACCAGCAACACTGCTAAGCCTGCTAAATTCCGTACTGGGTGCAGTCCAAAAGCATAGTACGCACGAAACAACAGAGCATTAACAATTCGATCTAAACCAGAGCCACAGAGCAGAGAGCTAAAAATCGAATCTCACGGTGCTGCCAGAAGTTGCCGGCGGTGTTCTCCGTCTTGCGGGCGGCCTCGCCGAACCTCTTCCCCATCTTCCCCAGCACGTCCTTCACCGAGTCCATGGTGTCTGCGGAAACACGGCAGCGCCAGGAAATCGTGAGATTAAGAGAAGGGGGTAATGCGAACCCTTCCGGCAACCGGAGGCAAGAGGGGCCAGATTTGGGGCTCACTCTTGGGAGGCGGCACGGAGCCGGCGGCGGGGCCGGAGACGTAGGGGTTGCCGGAGGCTGGCGGCGCGGAGTAGGACGCGGCGGCGTGGTACGGGGGAGGGGGCGGCGGGGCCAGGTCCTCCGGCGAGAGCCTCGGGTACGTCGCGTGCTCCGGGGGGCGGGTGCCGGGACGTAGT
>NC_057804.1:590488673-590491730 GCF_018294505.1 Triticum aestivum | reverse complement strand
GCATGTCGCCGGCGGGGTGGGTGGGGCCTGGGCGTCGGCGGGTGCGCCCGTTGGTCTCGCTTGGCGTACGATTTGCTTGCCTGGGACTGAGGTCTGCGGCCTTTTCCCTTTTCTCTTTTCCTTCGGCGATTTTAACTCCATCTCTACTACTAAGGAAGCAGCTGGTAGTGTCGCTTTCAGGTTTTTTTAGTCCCACCTTCCACGATTTTTTTCGTCCTAAAATAATTTACGAAATTTCGTAGGTTAACCAGGGACAACTCCCACCTCCCAGGTTTTTTTTCGTCTCACCTTCCATGGTTTTTTTGTACCTCGTCCCACCTCACACTAAGTCGCCACAAACCGCAAAAACCGCCTACCTTAGCCAAATCAACAAATCTCTCTCATTAATGCAATTTTCTTTAGGAAACAAATAATAGATTCTTTCTTATCTTAGCCAAATCAACGGATCTCTTCTATTAATGCAATTTGCTTTAGCAAACAAATAATAGATTCTTTCCTACCTTAGCCAAATCAACGGATCTCTTCTATTAATGCAATTTGCTTTAGCAAACAAATAATAGATTCTTTCCTACCTTAGCCAAATCAACGGATCTCTCCCATTAATGCAATTTGCTTTAGCAAACAAATAATAGATTCTTTCCTACCTTAGCCAAATCCACGAAATCTCTCTCATTAATGCAATTTGCTTTAGGAAACAAATAATAGATTTTCAGGAAACAAATAATCTCTAATCTCTAATAATTTCTACTCCTAATGAAGCAGTTGGTAGTCTCCTCCCACCTTCCATGGTTTTTTTTGGTACCTCCTCCCACCTTTGCTGGGTTTTTTTTGTAGATTTTTTTCATCCCCTCCCCTCACTTCATCGGTTTATTTTCACGTCACCCTCTCACACAACGAAAGAAATCTAAACAGATCAGAACTTTCCATACTGGCGCAAGTTATTTAGTAATGTAGAATCAATCACGAACAATCTCTAAAGATCAAATCTAAATTAACTAACCTTACCTTAAATCACTTAATTACATTAATTAGAAAACAAATAATTGATTTTCAAAAAATCGCTCAATCACGTAAACCTTACCTTAACTCACAGATGGTAATCAATCTCCAAACAAAGGAAACAATACATCGAGGGAGCAGTAAATAAACTTCCTTTCTTATGACATGTATATGACCTTTCCTTCCCTCTACGTTGTCGAGCGTTCTTGATTCTCGAGGCCGATGCTTGGGCTGCGTCACTGGGTCGCGACGGTGCTGGAGGACGAGGACGGCGAGGCCGGGTGCCGCGGCACCGCGTTGGCCGCGGCCGGTGAAGGGGGCAAGGTAGGGCGGCTTCCCTGGCCCTGGCCATGGTCGTGACCCTGGGAGTTGGTGCAGTGGAAGTGGCACTTGAAGGACACGGCGTGGGTGGCCGATGCGCAGACGCGCTTGGAAGCGGGCCCGTGGCCCGTGCCGGACGGCGCCGACGCCGACCCGGGTCAGCTCCTCCGCGTATTCTTAGAGCTGTGGCTGGCCGATTTACATGAAATTAATTTTCTCAGTTGTGGTGGCAAATATAATACACATAATCCATATTGTTATGTACTAGTGTGTGTGTGTGTGAAATAGATGGGTTATGGTCCCGTACCCAATAAGATGGATGTGTGTGTGTTAGAGAGAGAGAGGGAGAGGGGGAGAGAGTGAGGAAGAGGGAGGCAGAGAGTGTGTGTGAGGAATTGATGGTAAAAAAGGTTGCCAATGTCACTTGATATATATGAGAATATTAATATTGAACTTTTAAAGTTAATGTGGCCCCGTTGCAACGCACGGATGTTCTTCTAGTATATATAAATCTTCAGAAACCTTGGCCATCTGAATAACGCGGTGACGTCATCGCTCAGCGATTTCTTCGATCTGGCAGCTCCCTAAAATGCTTAGCCACGAAGGCGTTTGTTGAGCAGCCGCGCCGTAGCGTGGCACTAGCGACAATATCAGCGCTGATACGGCGTGTGAATTGTCAAACCTGGAATGCTATACGCGTGTGCCGTGTGCGTGTGAGGTCCAGTCGTGCGTGCCGTGCTCCCCCCGGTGCTGCACGCCTTAATGTCTACACTGGATCTAGACTAGAGGTCCAGCATGTTGGATGTCTGTCCTCTAGTTGCAGCTGATATCCGATCTGAACCAAAGCGTTGTTGCCTCGTACCGCAACCGGCAACTGGTTACTTCATCCTTTCGAGTTTGGACCCTGAATTTCTCAACAAAAGTGTTTTTTTAACATAGTATAGACACAGACGCTCATATATATATGCATATACACTTATCCGTGTGCACACACACGCATATCTTATTCATATGAGCACCTTCGAGAGGCTGAGTCGGCATATCATCTTAAGATTGACGAAGTCATGAAAGTCGTCTCATAGTCGACGGAAATGTCTCCTCTCATTAAACACGTTTCGCCGAAAATCTTAAAATAAATTCAGAAATAAATGGGAACACCAGGACTTAAACCTGGTATGTGTCGTACTAATCATCCAACCGCAGTTTCCGCAAAAAAAAAAAAATCATCCAACCGCAGGTTGGTTCGCAATTTCTCAAAAAAGAAGTGTTGGGTGCAGCCTAACTACTTCCAGCACTACCCACAAAAAAACTACTTGGAGCACCCACCTCCAGGCCCCACAATATCTCGCTTAATGCAGAGCCTAGCCCTGCCTCGCCTCTTATGCCCTGCTAAAACGGCTGGCCCAACAATGTAGTTCCCTGGAGTGATTTTAGGAAGGTTCCATCGGCAGGGTTTAGATCGGTTTTAGAACCTTTCATGAAGGATTTTTTTTGTTTCTATATGTGGTTTTTAACAGCTTTCAACGGTTTTTCATTTGCCTCTTTTTTTCTTTTAATTTTTCCTTCTTCATTTTTTTCCCAAATGCATGTAGACTTTCTCGAATACATGTGTATTTCTTCGTATACACACATAATTGTTGACATTAGATTTTGGGATGACAGAAAACGCAATCCTTAAATAAAAAAACGTGTCCAATATAAAAAGATCTTCGTATGGTTGGAATGAAGAACTTTAAT
>NC_057804.1:590457564-590488250 GCF_018294505.1 Triticum aestivum | reverse complement strand
TTTATTGGTTTTCTTTTCTTTGTTTTCCACTCTTCTTTTCTTCGTTTTCCACTCTTTTTTTCTTTGTTTCTTTCTCGGTTTTTACTGTGTTTTTCTTTTTTTCCGTCGCTTTTCTTTTTTTGTTTGATTTTCTTCATTTCATTCTCTGATTTCAACGGTTTTTATTTTCCTTTGTTCTTATCTCCTTCTTGGCTTTCATGTTGTTTCTTTTCCTTATTTCTTTCATAATTTTCTTTGTTTATGGCTTGGTTTATCGAATTTCGTTGTTTCTCTCTAAGCTTTCTCTATTTCCATTATTCTATCCTTTTTCAGTTCTTCATCTTCTTTAGTTTGTGTTTACTTTGCTTTTCTTTTTGCCTTTTACTGGGTTTATTTTTTGACGATTTTCATCATTTTTCTTTTTTGTTCAACATATATTAACTTTTTGGCAGTACACATCCAACATTTTGTATATACATATACACCTTTGACATTTTTAAAATATCTGATTAACTTTTTTGGATAACTTATATTTTGTTATGTCTTTTCATACATGTCATACATTTTTGGTATATATCTAATACATTTTTCTAATACATGTCCAAATATTTTTTAATACATTTTTGAAAAATAAATATTTTTTAATACATGACTAACACTTTTTCGATACAGATTTTTAAGATTCTCTGAATGTTAGATTGACATTTTTCAGATACAAGATTAACATTTTTTGAATACATGGTCAATCTTTATTCAAATACTGGATTAACATTTTTCAAATACAAGATTAACATCTTTATTAATATCATGGTCAATATTTTTCTATACACATTTCACATTTTTAAATGTTTGATTAACATTTTTCAAATACATGATTATCATTTTTAATAACATGGACAACATTTGTTCTATACACATTTAACATTTTTAAATGCTTGATTACCATTTTTCAAATACTTGTTAAAAGTTTTTTTAAATGCCTGATTAACACTTTTTAATACATGACCTATTTTTTGCATACACATTTTATTTTTTAATATACTTGAGAAACTTTTTCTCTAGACACGTTTAACATTTCTTAAATGCTTGGTTAGTATTTTTTAAATATTTTATTTAATTTGTTCGAAATATATTTTAATTAGAATATTTGGACATATGAGCAAAAGTAAATAAAAGGCGGAAAACAAAAGAAACAAATAAATGAAGTTGTGGCCTCCAGCAAACCTGGGCCGGCCCATCTCGTGCTCGAGGCTTCCTACGTCTCGTTATAAGCGAGACAGGCAGATCCTATTTGACGATAATTAGTAGGAGAGCTCCTAATCGGCGCTTTCAGCGCCGCTGAGCGATTCTGGCGCTCGCGCCTGACGCCTAGTGGGCCGGCCCAGCAACGTCCTCAAAAAACAGACGCGAAGAAAAAATATTCATCAGCGTCAAAATAAGGGAGACCTAGGATTCGAACCAAAATCTCCAATGTCGTCAGCCAAACGCTCCATCGCAATAACCACTAGACCAAGAACACTTAGTTGCCTTAGGTAGAATTGTTGGGGTAAGACCGACGTGCGTTGCATAGGGCTCCTCCTCCTTCAAGAAAGAAAGTTAGGGTTCGTGCCTCTCGCCGGCGCCGGTGTAGGTCCGCCTCGTCTCCGGTGGCCCTAGGGCCATGGAGGCGCGGTGGATCCTGGCAAGGGCCGGCGGGAGGGCTCCGTTTTTAGTCTTTTTTTAATCTTGTTAGGGTTTGTGTCCTACTCAGGAAGGCGAGACGGCGGCGGCTCCCTGAAGACGGAATAAAGGTCTCCCCGCCTAGCCCCCGTTCCGGCGGTGCGTCTAGCATCGTTGGTGGGCGTGTGGAGGTGTGTCTCCGGCAGATCTATCTTTGGTGGATTTGCTCGGATCTCGTCGTTGTTCGCCTACGTTCGTGTGCCTTCGGTTTAGATCCTTCCGATCTACGTTATTTTTCATTGGCGGCGGTTGCTGTTCTGGGGTGCTAGTCCTACGGGGCCTTAGCACGACGACTTCCCGACTGTCTACTACAACAAGTTGTGCCCGGCTCCGGCGATGGAGGGCCGATGACGGCGGCGCGCCTTCGGCTCACTTCGGTGCTGGTAGTCATTGCTAGGTGGTCTACGATTTTGGGTGTAATTTTTATTTCTGGTATTCGTTGTACTGCCATGATTGAAGATGAATAGATTGAAAGTTTTTCCCAAAAAAAAGAACACTTAGTTGCCTGAAATCACAAAATATAGATATTTAATAGTTCTATCAATACAACATTAACACATATTTGTACTAGATAAATCATTTTGAAAAAAGAAAGCGTAAATTTGAAACACAAAACCATAGATTTAAATAAAATTTCACCGGCATGGAAAAGAAGTTTAAAAAATAGGGAAAAATAATGAAATTTGAAATAAAGTTCATAAATTTTCACAAAAGTTCATAAATTTTCACAAAAGTTCCTCTATTTTCAAAAAAGTTCGGCGACTTTGAAGAAAGTTCATCGATATTGAAAAAAGTTCATTTGTTTTGAGTAAAGTTCATCGATATTGGAAAAAATTCATCGAATCTGAAAAAGAAGTTCATCAATTTTGAAGAAAAAAATGACAGATTTGAAAAAGAGTTCATCGGTTTTGAAAAAATTGTTCATCATTTTTGAAAAAAGTTCATCAAATCTGAAAAAGTTCATCAATTTTGAAAAAGATTGAAATAAAAATTCAAAATTTTGAAAAAGAGATTATTGGTTTTGAAAAAAGTTCATCAAATCTTAAAAAGTTCATCGATTTTGAAAAAGATTGAAGAAAAAGTTCACAATTTTGAAAAAGAGTTCATCAGTTTTGAAAAAAGTTCATTGATTTTGAAAATTCATCAGTATTGAAAAAAGTTTGCGCATTTTGAAAAAAAGAAACAGTAAAAAGGGGGGAAATGCAAACAAATCCGGTCCAGGAAAAAAACGTATCAAAAAATGAAAAAAAATCCGGCTGGGAAGCTTCTTGAAACTGGTGGCTTGCCACGAACTTAACACGAGAATATAAAGTGGAAAAGAAGTATTTAGGCACTATTAATTAGTTGGCGTAGTGGTGACCTCGGTTGTTTCCGAAGGATGATGTTGCAGGTTCGATTCTTGTCACCTGCATCATTTTTTTAAACAGAAAAAACGAAAATTGGGCTGGCCCATGCAGCATCGACTGAAGTGGTGGGGGGTATGCGCCCGTTTGCGCGTTGCCTTTTTAACCGGCGCAACGGGCGCCGAATAGGATTTACCCGTTAGTGTCAAAAGGAGTCCCTATGTTCCTGCATCATTTTTTTAAACAGAAAAAACGACAATTGAGCTGGCCCATGCAGCATCGACTGAAGTGGTGGGGGGTATGCGCCCGTTTGCGCGTTGCCTTTTTAACCGGCGCAACGGGCGCCGAATAGGATTTACCCGTTAGTGTCAAAAGGAGTCCCTATGTGCCGCTCCTTGCGGCAAACAGTCGGCCGCCCGCACAGCTGTGCTCCGACTGGGCCGGCCCATGTATAGGGATCGAACTCACGCCAGAAAAATTGATTACGCGAGATGCTAGCCACCACACCAACTGGGAGTTCATGGTATTTTCCTGTGCGCATCACTTTTAATATACTGTGATAGTATAACATACAGATTTGCAGGATCATATTTGCTGTAGCGTACAGATTTTTCAATTGTTGCACACATTTTAGAAAACACGAACAATTTTTTGGAAAATTTCAGATTTCAAAATAGTTTTTGAATTACATAAAAATCATTAGAATTACACGCAGTTTTTAAAATTTCAGAAGATTTTCGAGAAACAAGAACAAATTTGCAAACATGTTTTTTTAAATGACAAACATTTTTTGAAGAGTTTCAAACATTTTCTGAAACGGAGAACAAATTTGGAAGCATGAACATTTTTTTAATCTTGAGAATTTTTTTTGAAACGGAGGACAAATTTGGGAGCGCGAACAATTTTTTAAAGCACGGACATTTTTTAATCTTGAGAACTAATTTTAAAACGGAGAACAATTTTGAAAAATCCCGAGCAAATTCGGAAGCGCGAACATTTATGAAAATGGGAACAAAAAATTAAAATCCTGTACATTTCTGCATTTCAAAACTTTCAACTATTTGTGTAACGAGAACAATGTTTGAATCTTGAGAACTTCTTTTGAAACCTCAACATTTTATGGAAACATGAACAAAATTTGAATATTTTGAAATTCTTTTGATAACAAAAGAAGAAAAGGAAAGGAAAAAGAAATAATAAACCAACGAAAGAAAACAAACAGAAAAAAGAAAAAGAAATAACTAAAAGCGAAAAGAAGAAGAAAAAAGAAAAAGGAAAACTATAAAACAAAGGAAAAAGAAAAAGAGAAACAGAAAAAGAAGAAGAAGAACGGAAAAAACAGAATACACAGGAAAAAACTGGGTTCATATTTGGGCGTACCGTGTAACGCTCGAACTGGGCTGGCCCATCTCCTGTCCCAAGCATGCTTGCCCTGTGCGAATCCCCGACACTTCGCTGCGGAATTTCCTATTCGCCGCACGGTGCGGGAAATTGTCGAGGTTTCGCACGGGGAGATCGAGGGAACGTTCCAGCTGGGCCAGCCCATTTAACCGTTTCAAAGCGCCCGCTTTTGGGAACCTTCTAGAGGTGCCCAGCCGGTTTTTTCTGGTTTTGGGAAACTTTTAGAAGGTTCCTAATCCGGGTTTTTATTTCTTGTTCTGTTTTTTTTCGCTTTTTCTGTATTTTTTCTTTTCTCTCCTTTTCACTTTTCTGTTTATTTTTCTTTTATTTCTATTTTGTTTTTTCACTTTCCTTTTTTTATCATTTTCAATTCTATTGTTTTCTTCAATTTATTATTTTCTTAAAAAAATCGTTGTGTTTTACTGTTTGTTGATAAATCCCAAAAATGTTCAGAATTTGAATCTCATAAAACGTTCCTGTTTTTCAAATTTTGTTCATGTATTAAAAATTGTTTGATCATTTCAAAAAATGTTCAGGTTTCAATATTGTTCAATGGGTATTCAAATTTTCAAGAAATGATCACTTTTTTCAAAATTTGTTTGCTTTCATAAAAAAACGAAAATTCAAAATATGTTCACATTGTTAAATAAATGTTCCCATGTTCAAAAAAGTGTTCACAATTGGAAAATATGATTTGAATTCGAAAAATGTAAAAAAAATATAAAAATGTTCGTTTTCTAAAGAATATAGAATTTCAAAATTTGTTTGCAATGTTCAAAAAATGTTCGCGATGTTCACTTTTTTCTGAAATTTGTTCACAAATTCAAAATATGTTCAGGTGTTTTCTAAAAATATTGGTGGTTTTAAAGTTTTTGAATCCCAAAAAATGTTCCTGTTTTTCAAATTTTGTTCACAGATGAAAAATCGTTTGAGAATTTCAAAAAATGTTCACGTTCCAAAATTGCTGAAGGGGTTTCCAAATTTTCAAGAAATGATCATTTAAAAAAAATTGTTCGCTTTTACAAAAAGGAAAATTGAAATTTTGTTCACATTGTTAAAAAAATGTTCGCATGTTCAAAAAAGTGTTCACAATTGGAAAATATGTTCGGGATTTGAATAATGTGAGCAATTTCGAAAATGTTCTTTTTCTAAACAATATTGAATTTCAAAAATTGTTCACGATGTTCAAAAAATGTTGGAACTTTGAAACATTTGTTCACGATTTTATTCGAACATATCTTTGAAACATATTGCCAGAATTCAACATCTTTTAGAAATACCAAGATATGTTCGAATAAAATCAAAGGTGTTGAATTCTGGCAAAATGGCTAGTTCTTAGAGATTAGCGCTGCAAATTAGTCACTTAGGATTATTTGCTCACACGGCTATTGGGAGCACTTCATTACCGCGAGGTCTAGAGTTCGATTCCCTTTGTGGCTCGTTATGTTTTTCTTATTTTGTCTAGAGTTCGATTCCCTCTGTGGCTCGTTATTTTTCTTATTTGGGCCGGCCCACTCACAGGTATCCTGTGCGAAGCGACGCAAAGTGCGGCGTATAGGAGCTCCCCTTCGCTGCAGCGAGCGGCGAATAGGGTTTTCCTCAAAAGGTTGTGCCTTCGCTGAGTCGAGACTGCGGTTGGACCAGCCCACGCACGAGAAACTGCCTCCTTCGCTGTTTCCTGCGGGCTTTTCGTTTTCTTCTGTGGTTTTTTGCTTCTAGTTTTTTCAATGTGTTGTTCGGGTTTTCAGTTGTTTTTTTCTTCTTTTTTTGTTTTGATTTTTTTCTTCTTTTGTTTATTTTCTATTATATTTATCTTCTTCTTTTCTCCTTTTTGTGTGGTATATAAAAAGTTCACCATGCATTATAAAAAGGATCAACGTATATTAAGAAAAATATTCATTGTTTTTATGAATAAGTTCACCATGCATTATCAAAATGTTGATCGAGTATTAACAAAATGTTCAACGTACATTGCCAAAATGTTCAGTCAAAATACAGAAAAAAGTTGATACAATAAGAAACCACTTCTACTGGGAGTAAGAAGAAATTTTTTCGCATGGTCAGTATTAAGAAAATGTTCAATGTATTTAAAAAAATTCATTGTGTACTTCAAATTTGTTCAGCCTATATCACAAGAATTATTTTCTTGTATTTCAAAATTATTTATCGAAGATTACAAAAATTTTCAATGTGTATTTTAAAGTTATTCAGCATATATCACAAAAATGATTAATAGAAGATCTTTTTCTCAAAAAAAAAAAGATCTGCGGCTGCGTTTAGAGCTTAAATATTCACACAGCCGAGTAATCATCAGCCTGCAGCAGTTCAAGTGGTAGAGAACATTTACCCTCGATCGTGTGTGTGATGCCCTGAATGGGCCGGCCCATTCAGATAGCCCGTGCTGCGCGGAAGCTCGTCGGTTTCATGTCAAGAATGCACTCGTGGGCCAGTACTCCCAGCACCAAGTATCGACCGGCCCAAATTTCAGAGTAGTTCCTTTGTTTTACATTTCTCCGTTCTTTCTTTTCTCAAAAAAAAGAAAAACATTTCTCCCTTCTTTCTCTTTTTAGGTTTATATTTTTTTACCACGTGACACATGTGATAAGCAATGCAAACAATTCAAAAAAAAGGTTTATATTTTTTATGTATGGAATGTAATTTTTTTTGTTAGCATAACTTAAAAAAAATTCATAGCTTTCAAAATAAATGTTTGTGAAATTTAAAATATACTCATTTCAAAAACATATAGATGGAATTTTTATAAAACTTCTATACAATGTAGAAAAATGTTCCTTTAAATCAAAATAAATGTTTAACATGTATTAAAACTTATGGTGCGTACTAAAAAGTTACACATCAAATATTAAGGAAATGTATGGTGCGTACCAAAAAGTTACACATCAAATATATATTTGAAAAAATGTAATAATTTACATGAAAAATGTTAAACCTGTAAAAAAATTAGCTGTATGTCAAAAATATACAATGTGTATGAAAAGAATAGACATCAAAACATATATTTCAAAACAAATGTTAGTAGTCTATTTGAAAAATAATAATCATGTATAGAAAATGTTTCAGATGTATAAAAAAATGTATGATGTGTACGAGAAATAATAATCAAGTACACATCAAATCATATATTTGAAAACAAATGTTAATAATGTATTTAAAATATGTTAAACATGTATAAATATGTGTTTGGTGTATAAAAAAGTACACTGTTTACGAGAAAAAGTAGTCACCAAAACATATATTTGAATAAATGTGAATTTTGTATGCGAAAAATGTTAAACCTGTGTAAAAAATCTGTTAGATGCACTGTTTAAGATATCTTCCGATATTCCGATAAATCGGCCGATTTATCGCTTACCGTTGTCTAATTGATAAGATAAATCGGCCGATAATTCAGCCGATATGGCGATAAATCGATCGATATGCCGATAAACTGGCCGATTTACCCCTTATCATGGGTCGACCGATAAGTTCTCGATAAGCGATATCCCCAACATTGGTTAGATGTAGAGTAAATTGCAAAAAAACCACCATATTTGTGGAACCTAAATTAAAAAAAAACATGATCATTTGAAAAAAAATTGCACCGTTGTACTGTTTGTGAAAAACAGTAATCGGTTGACTAGAACAGTTTGAGTGAAAATCTGATAGATGGTCAAACTATCCTCTATAACATGGCACAAGGAAAACGGGTCAAAGAGACGAATGGTAAGCCACCCAATCAACCCCCCTTCCTTCATGAATGGTGTTGGCATTTTGCAGAACACCTAGGACGCGCATGCCACTGGTGCTACTCGGTTGCTGCAGTCGCTGAGGAACAGTGGGAGCTAGGTGGTCGGGTCCTCGACCGAAATTGTGTGGTGTCGAGGTTTGGCTGGCACCTCCGGTGCAACAAGCAGCAAACAGGGCCACACATGACGTCTGGAGGAGGCGGGAAGGCGGCGGCGTGTTGGACTGTGCGAACCTGAGATTGCGAGCTCGAAGATTTGGGGCGATTGGAAGGGATCAAACGTGTGTGGGCTAGGTCGTACTAAGTTGCCTTGGGCCACGATCCTGGGCCCGGGTGAAGGAAATATGCCCTAGAGGCAATAATAAAGTTGTTATCTATATTTCCATATATCATGATAAATGTTTATTATTCATGCTAGAATTGTATTAACCAGAAACTTAGTACATGTGCGAATACATAGACAAAACATAGTGTCCCTAGTATACCTCTACCTGACTAGCTCGTTAATCAAAGATGGTTATGTTTCCTGACCATAGACATGTGTTGTCATTTGATGAATAGGATCACATCACTAGAGAATGATGTGATGGACAAGACCCATTCGTTATCTTAGCATAATGATCATTATGTTTTATTGCTACTGCTTTCTTCATGACTTATACATGTTTCTCTGACTATGAGATTATGCAACTCCCGAATACCGGAAGAACACCTTGTGTGCTATCAAACGTCACAACATAACTGGGTGATTATAAATATGCTCTATAGGTGTCTCTGAAGGTGTTTGTTGGGTGGCATAGATCAAGATTAGGATTTGTCACTCTGTGTAACGGAGAGGTATCTCTAGGCCCTCTCGGTAATGCTCATCACCATAAGCCTTGCAAGCAATGTGACTAATGAGTTAGTTACGGGGCGAAGCACTATGAATGAGTAAAGAGACTTGCCAGCAATGAGATTGAACTAGGTATGATGATATCGACGATCGAATCTCGGGCAAGTAACATACCGATGACAAAGGGAACAACGTATGCTGCTGTGCGGTTTGACCGATAAAGATCTTGGTAGAATATGTAGGAGCCAATATGAGCATCCAGGTTCCGCTATTGGTTATTGATCGGAGATGTGTCTCGATCATGTCTACATAGTTCTCGAACCCGTAGGGTCCGCACGCTTAACATTCAATGACGATTTGTATTATGAGTTATGTGTTTTTGATGACTGAAGTTTGTTCGGAGTCCCATATGAGATCATGGACATGACGAGGAGTCTCGAAATGTTCGAGAGGTAAATATTGATATATTGGAAGGTTACATTCGGACAGCGGGATGGTTTCGGGAAGTATCAGATAAGTTTTGGAGTACCGGGAGGTTACCGGAACCCCCCGGGGGACTAATGGGCCTTCATGGGCCTTAATGGAAGAGAGGAGGCGACGGCTAGGTGGAGGCGCCCCCAAGCCCAAACCGAATTGGACTAGGGGTGGGGGCGCAGCCCCCCTTTCCTTCTTCTCCTCCACCTCTTTCCCCTTCTCCCCTTCTCCGAAAAGGAAAGGGGAATCCTACTAGGATTGGGAGTCCTAGTAGGACTCCCTCCTTGGCGCGCCCCTCTAGGTCGGCCGCCTCCTTCTTCCCTCCTTTATATATGTGGGCAGGGGCACCCCAAAGGCACATCAATTGTTCTCTTTGCCGTGTCCGATGCCCTCCTCCACAGTTTACTCCTTCGGTCATAGCGTCGTAGTGCTTAGGCGAAGCCTTGCACGGATCACATCATCAACACCGTCACCATGCCGTCGTGCTGACAGAACTCTCCCTCGACCCTCTACTAGATCAAGAGTTCGAGGGACATCATCGAGTTGAACGTGTGCTGAACACGGAGGTGCTGTACGTTCGGTACTTGGATCGGTTGGATCGTGAAAACGTTCGACTACATCAACCGCGTTAACTAACGCTTCCGCTTTCGGTCTACGAGGGTACGTGGACACACTCTCCCCCTCTCGTTGCTATGCATCTTCTAGATAGATCTTGCGTGATCGTAGGAATTTTTTTGAAATTGCGTGCTACGTTCCCCAAAAGTGGCATCCGAGCCAGGTCTATGCGTAGATGATATGCATGAGTAGAACACAAAGAGTTGTGGGTGATAATAGTATACTGCTTACCACCAACGTCTTACTTTGATTCGGTGCTATTGTTGGATGAAGCGGCCCGAACCGACATTAGATGACCGCGTTCATGAGACCGGTTCTACCGACGTGCTTTTGCACATAGGTGGCTGCAGGGTGTATGTTTCTCCAACTTTAGTTGAATCAAGTTTGACTACGGCCAGTCCTTGTTGAAGGTTAAAACAGCACACTTGATGAAAAATCGTTGTGGTTTTGAGGCATAGGTAAGAACGGTTCTTGCTAGAAGCCCGTAGCAGCCATGTAAAACTTGCAACAACAAAGTAGAGGATGTCTAACTTGTTTTTGCAGGGCTTGTTGTGATGTGATATGGTCAATACATGATGTGATATAAATTGTTGTATGAGATGATCATGTTTTGTAAAAAAGTTATCGGCAACTGGCAAGAGCCATATGGTTGTCGCTTTATTGTATGAAATGCAATCGCCATGTAATTGCTTTACTTTATCACTAAGCACTAGTGATAGTTGTAGTAGCAATAGTTGGCGAGACGACAACGATGCTACGATGGAGATCAAGGTGTCAAGCCGGTGACGATGGAGATCATGATGATGCTTCGGTGATGGAGATCATGAGCACAAGATGATGATGGCCATATCATGTCACATATTTTGATTGCATGTGATGTTTATCTTTTATGCATCTTATTTTTCTTAGTACAACGGTAGCATTATAAGATGATCCCTTACTAAATTTCAAGGTATAAGTATTCTCCCTGAGTATGCACCGTTGCTACTGTTCGTCGTGCCGAGACACCACTTGATGATCGGGTGTGATAAGCTTTACGTTCATATACAACGGGTGCAAGCCAGTTTTGCACATGCAGAATACTCAGGTTAAACTTGACGAGCCTAGCATATGCAGATATGGCCTCGGAACACTAGAGACGGAAAGGTCGAGCGTGAATCATATAGAAGATATGATCAACATAGTGATGTTCACCATTGAAAACTACCCCATCTCACGTGATGATCGAACATGGTTTAGTTGATTTGGATCACGTGATCATTTATATGACTAGAGGGATGTCTATCTAAGTGGGAGTTCTTAAGTAATATGAGTAATTGAACTTTAATTTATCATGAACTTAGTCCTGATAGTTTTTGCATATCTATGTTATTGTAGATCAATGGCCCGTGCTACCGTTCCTTTGATTTTAATGCGTTCCTAGAGAAAGCTAAGTTGAAAGATGATGGTAGCAATTACACGGACTGGGTCCGTAACTTGAGGATTATCCTCATTGCTGCACAGAAGAATTACGTCCTGGAAGCACCGCTAGGTGAACCACCCGCGCCAGCAACTGCGGACATTGTGAATGCTTGGTAGACGCGTGTTGGTGACTACTCGATAGTTCAGTGTGCCATGCTTTACGGCTTAGAATCGGGACTTCAAAGACGTTTTGAACGTCATGGAGCATATGAGATATTCCAAGAGTTGAAGTTAATATTTCAAGCAAATGCCCAAGTTGAGAGATATGAAGTCTCCAACAAGTTCTATAGCTGCAAAATGGAGAAGAATAGTTCTGTTAGTGAACACATACTCGGAATGTCTGGGTACCATGACCACTTGACTCAGTTGGGAGTTAATCTTCCTGATGATAGTGTCATTGACAGAGTTCTTCAATCACTGCCACCAAGCTATAAAGGCTTCGTGATGAACTATAATATGCAAGGGATGACAAAAACGATTCCCGATCTCTTCGCAATGCTAAAGGTTGCGGAGATAGAAATCAAGAAGGAGCATCAAGTGTTGATGGTCAACAAGACCACTAGTTTCAAGAAAAAGGGCAAGGGGAAGAAGGGGAACTTCAAGAAGAATATCAAGCAAGTTGCTACTCCCGGGAAGAAGCCCAAGTCTGGACCTAAGCCTGAAACTGAGTGCTTCTACTGCAAAGGGACTGGTCACTGGAAGCAAAACTGCCCCAAGTATTTGGCGGATAAGAAGGATGGCAAAGTGAAAGGTATATTTGATGTACATGTTATTGATGTGTACCTTATTAATGCTCGTAGTAGCGCATGGGTATTTGATACTAGTTCTATTGCTCATATTTTCAACTCGAAACAGGGGCTATGGATTAAATGAAGATTGGCTAAGGACGAGGTGACGATGCGCGTCGGGAATGGTTCCAAGGTCAAAGTGATTGCCGTCAGCACGCTACCTCTACATCTACCTTCGGGATTATTTTTAGACATGAATAATTGTTATTTGGTACCAGCATTGAGCATGAACATTATATCTGGATCTGGTTTGATGCGAGACGGTTATTCATTTAAATCAGAGAATAATGGTTGTTCTATTTATATGAGTAATATCTTTTATGGTCATGCACCCTTGTTGAGTGGTCTATTTTTACTGAATCTCGATCATGGAGATACACATGTTCATAATATTGAAGCCAAAAGATGCAAAGTTGATAATGATAGTGCAACTTATTTGTGGCACCACCATTTAGGTCATATTGGTGTAAAGCGCATGAAGAAACTCCATGCTGATGGACTACGATGAGACCTTCTCAACCGTAGCGATGCTTAAGTCTGTCCGAATCATGTTTGCAGTTGCCGCATTTTATGATTATGAAATTTGGCAGATGGATGTCAAAACTGCATTCCTTAATGGACTTCTGGAAGAAGACTTGTATATGATGCAACCAGAAGGTTTTGTCGATCCAAAGGGTGCTAACAAAGTGTGCAAGCTCCAGCGATCCATTTATGGACTGGTGCAAGACTCTCGGAGTTGCAATAAACGCTTTGATAGTGTGATCAAAGCATATGGTTTTATACAGACTTTTGGAGAAGCCTGTATTTACAAGAAAGTGAGTGGGAGCTCTGTAGGATTTCTAATATTATATGTGGATGACATATTATTGATTGGAAATGATATAGAATTTTTGGATGGCATAAAGCGATACTTGAATAAGAGTTTTTCAATGAAAGACCTCGGTGAAGCTGCTTACATATTGGGCATCAAGATCTATAGAGATAGACGCTTAATTGGACTTTCACAAAGCACATACCTTGATAAAGTTTTGAAGAAGTTCAAAATGGATCAGTCAAAGAAAGGGTTCTTGCCCGTGTTACAAGGTGTGAAGTTGAGTCAGACTCAATGCTCGACCACTGCGGAAGATAGAGAGAAAATGAAAGTCATTCCCTATACTTCAGCCATAGGTTCTATCATGTATGCAATGCTGTGTACCAGACCTGATGTGTGCCTTGCTATAAGTATAGCAGGGAGGTACCAAAGTAATCCTGGAGTGGAGCACTGGACAACGGTCAAGAACATCCTGAAATACCTGAAAAGGACTAAGGATATGTTTGTCATTTATGGAGGTGGCAAAGAGCTCGTCGTAAATTGTTACATCGATGCAAGCTTTGACACTGATCCGGATGACTCTAAGTCGCAATCCGAATACGTATTTTTATTGAATGGTGGAGCTGTCAGTTGGTGCAGTTCCAAACAGAGCGTCGCGGCGGGATCTACGTGTGAAGCGGAGTACATAGCTGCTTCGGAAGCAGCAAATGAAGGAGTCTGGATGAAGGAGTTCATATCCGATCTAGGTGTCATACCTAGTGCATCGGGTCCAATGAAAATCTTTTATGACAATACTGGTGCAATTGCCTTGGCAAAGGAATCTAGATTTCACAAGAGAACCAAGCACATCAAGAGATGCTTCAACTCTATCCATCATCAAGTGTCGAAAGGAGACATAGAGATTTGCAAAATACATACGGATCTGAATATTGTAGAACCATTGACTAAGCCTCTTCCACGAGCAAAACATGATCAGCACCAAGACTCCATGGGTGTTAGAATCATTACTTTATAATCTAGATTATTGACTCTAGTGCAAGTGGGAGACTGAAGGAAATATGCCCTAGAGGCAATAATAAAGTTGTTATTTATATTTCCTTATATCATGATAAATGTTTATTATTCATGCTAGAATTGTATTAACCGGAAACTTAGTACATGTGTGAATACATAGACAAAACATAGTGTCCCTAGTATGCCTTTACTTGACTAGCTCGTTAATCAAAGATGGTTATATTTCCTAACCATAGACATGTGTTGTCATTTGATGAACGGGATCACATCATTAGGAGAATGATGTGATGGACAAGACCCATCTGTTAGCTTAGAATTATGATCGTTGCACTTTCATTGCTACTGCTTTCTTCATGACTTATACATTTTCCTCAGACTATGAGATTATGCAACTCCCGAATACCGGAGGAACACCTTGTGTGCTATCAAACGTCACAACATCTGGGTGATTATAAAGATGTCCTACAGATGTCTTCAAAGGTGTTTGTTGGGTTGGCATAGACCGAGATTAGGATTTGTCACTCCGTGTTTCGGAGAGGTATCTCTAGGCCCTCTCGGTAATGCTCATCACTATAAGCCTCGCAAGCAATGTGACTAATGAGTTAGTTGCGGGATGAAGCATTACAGAACGAGTAAAGAGACTAGCCTGTAATGAGATTGAACTAGGTATGATGATACTGACGATCTAGTCGCGGGCAAGTAACATACCGCTGACAAAGGGAACAACGTATGTTGTTATGCGGTTTGACCGATAAAGATCTTCGTAGAATATGCAGGACCCAATATCAGCATCCAAGTTCCGCTATTGGTTATTGATCGGAGATGTGTCTCGATCATGTCTACATAGTTCTCGAAGCCGTAGGGTCTGACTGCTTAACATTCGATGACGATTTGTATTATGAGTTATGTGTTTTTGATGACCGAAGTTTGTTCGGAGTCCAGGATGAGATCACGAATGTGACGAGGAGTCTCAAAATTGTCGAGACTTAAAGATTGATATATTGGAAGGTTATGTTCGGACACCAGAAAGGTTTCAGAATGACTCGGGCATTTTCCGGAGTACCGGGAGGTTACCGGAACCCCCGGGGGATTAATGGACCTTATGTGCTGTAGTGGAAAAGGAGAGGAGGACCGAAGGGTGGTCAGGCGCCCCCAAGGCTAGTCCGAATAGGACTAGGAGGGGCGGCACCCCCTCTTTCCTTCTCCCTCTCCCCCTCTTGGAATAGGAAGGGGACTCCAACTAGGATTGGGAATCCTAGTTGGACTCCCCCTATAGGCGCGCCCCTCCTAGGCCACCCTCCTCCTCCTTCCTCCTTTATATACGGGGGCAGGGGAGCACCCCAAAGCACACCAGTTGTTCTCTTAGCTGTGTGCGGTGCCCCCTCCACAGTTTGACACCTCGGTCATATCGTCGTAGTGCTTAGGCGAAGCCCTGCGCCGGTAACATCATCAACACAATCGACACGCCGTCGTGCTGATGGAACTCTCCCTCGTCGTCAACTGGATCAAGAGCTCAAGGGACGTCATTGTGCTGAACGTGTGCTGAACATGGAGGTGTCGTACGTTCGGTACTTGCATCGGTTGGATCGTGAAGACATTCGACTACATCAACCGCGTTACTAAATGCTTCCCCTTTCGGTCTACAAGGGTACGTGGACACACTCTCCCGTCTCGTTGCTATGCATCTCCTAGATAGATCTTGTGTGATCGTAGGAATTTTTTTGGATTACTATGTTCCCCAACATTTTTCAATGAAAGACCTCGATGAAGCTTCTTATATATTGGGCATCAAGATCTATAGAGATAGATCAAGACGCTTAATTGGACTTTCACAAAGCACATACCTTGATAAAGTTTTGAAGAAGTTCAAAATGGATCAGTCAAAGAAAGGGTTCTTGCATGTGTTACAAGGTGTGAAGTTGAGTCAGACTCAATGCCAGACCACTTCAGAAGATAGAGAGAAAATGAAAGTCATTCCCTATGCCTCATCCATAGGTTCTATCATGTATGCAATGCTGTGTACCATACCTGATGTGTGCCTTGCTATAAGTTTAGCAGGGAGGTACCAAAGTAATCCACGAGTGGATCACTGGATAGCGGTCAAGAACATCCTAAAATACCTGAAAAGGACTAAGGATATGTTTCTCGTTTATGGAGGTGACAAAGAGCTTGTCTTAAATGGTTACATCGATGCAAGCTTTGACACTGATCCGGATGACTCTAAGTCGCAAACCGGATACATATTTATATTGAATGGTCGAGCTGTCAGTTGGTGCAGTTCCAAGCAGAGCGTCGTGGCGGGATCTACGTTTGAAGTGGAGTACATAGCTACTTCAGAAGCAACAAATGAAGGAGTCTGGATGAAGGAGTTCATATCTGATCTAGGTGTAATACCTAGTGCATCGGGTCCAATGAAAATCTTTTGTGACAATACTGGAGCAATTGCCTTGGCAAAGAAATCCAGATTTCACAAGAGAACCAAACACATCAAGAGATGCTTCAATTCCATTCGCGATCAAGTCAAGGAGGGTGACATAGAGATTTGCATGATACATACGGATTTGAATGTTGCAGACGCGTTGACTAAGCATCTTCCATGAGCAAAACATGACCAGGACCAAGACTCCATGGGTGTTAGAATCATTACTATCTAATATAGATTGTTGGCTCTAGTGCAAGTGGGAGACTGAAGGAAATATGCCCTAGAGGCAATAATAAAGTTGTTATTTATATTTCCTTATATCATCATAAATGTTTATTATTCATGCTAGAATTGTATTAACCAGAAACTTAGTACATGTGTGAATATATAGACAAAACATAGTGTCCCTAGTATGCCTGTACGTGACTAGCTCGTTAATCAAAGATGGTTATGTTTCCTGACCATAGACATGTGTTGTCATTTGGTGAACGGGATCACATCATTAGAGAATGATGTGATGGACAAGACCCATTCGTTAGCTTAGCATAATGATCGTTAAGTTTTATTGTTACTACTTTCTTCATGACTTATACATGTTCCTCAGACTATGAGATTATGCAACTCCCGAATACCGGAGGAACACCTTGTGTGCTATCAAACGTCACAACATAACTAGGTGATTATAAAGATGCTCTATAGGTGTTTCCGAAGGTGTTTGTTGGGTTGGCATAGATCAAGATTAGGATTTGTCACTCCGTGTATCGGAGAGGTATCTCTGGGCCCTCTCGATAGTGCTCATCATTATAAGCCTTGCAAGCAATGTGACTAATGAGTTAGTTACGGGATGAAACACTATAAAACGAGTAAAGAGACTTGCTGGCAACGAGATTGAACTAGGTATGATGATACCGACGATCAAATCTCGGGTAAGTAACATACCGATGACAAAGGGAACAACGTATGTTGCTGTGCGATTTGACCGATAAAGATCTTCGTAGAATATGTAGGAGCCAATATGAGCAACCAGGTTACCCTATTGGTTATTGATCAAAGATGTATCGCAATCGTGTCTACATAGTTCTCGAACCCGTAGGGTCCGCACGCTTAATGTTCGATGACGATTTATATTATGAGCTATGTGTTTTTGATGATCGAAGTTTGTTCGGAGTCCTAGATGAGATCACAGACATGACGAGAGTCTCGAAATGGTCGAGAGGTAAAGAGTGATATATTGGAAGGTTACATTCGAACACCGGAATGGTTTCAGGAAGTATCAGACAAGTTTAGGAGTACAGGGAGGTTACCGGAACCCCCCGTGGTACTAATGGGCCTTCTGAAGGAAATATGCCCCAGAGGCAATAACAAATTTATTATTTTTTCCTTATTTCATGACAAATGTTTATTATTCATGCTAGAATTGTATTAATCAGAAACTTAGTACATGTGTGAATACATAGACGAAACATAGTGTCCCTAGTATGCCTCTACTTGACTAGCTCGTTAATCAAAGATGGTTATGTTTCCTAACCATAGACATGTGTTGTCATTTGATGAACGGGATCACATAATTAGGAGAATGATGTGATGGACATGACCCATCTGTTAGCTTAGCATTATGATTGTTACAGTTTCATTGCTACCGCTTCCTTCATGACTTATACATTTTCCTCAGACTATGAGATTATGCAACTCCCGAATAACAGAGGAACACCTTGTGTGCTATGAAACATCACAATGTAACTGGGTGATTATAAATATGCTCTGCAGTGTCTCTGAAGGTGTTTGTTGGGTTGGCATAGATCGAGATTAGGATTTGTCACTTCGTGTATCGGAGAGGTATATCTGGGCCCTCTCGATAATGCTCATCACTATAAACCTTGCAAGCAATGTGACTAATGAGTTAGTTGCAGCACGAAACTTTATGGAATGAGTAAAGAGACTTGCCGGTAATGATATTGAACTAGGTATGATGATACCGACCATCGAATCTTGGGCAAGTAACATACCGATGACAAAGGGAACAACGTATGTTGTTATGCGGTTTGACCGATAAAGATCTTCGTAGAATATGTAGGAGCCAATATGAGCATCCAGGTTCCGCTATTGGTTATTGATTGGAGATGTGCCTCGATCATGTCTACATAGTTCTTGAACCCGTAGGGTCTGCACGCTTAACGTTCGATGACGATTTGTATTATGAGTTATATGTTTTGATGACCGAAGTTTGTTCGGAGTCCCGAATGATATCACGGACGTGATGATGAGTCTTGAAATGGTTGAGACATAAAGATTGATATATTGGAAGGCTATATTCGGACATCGGAAAGGTTCTGAGTGATTCGGGTATTTTTCGGAGTACCACGGAGTTACGGGAATTCACCGGGACAAGTAATGGGCCTTATTGGGCCAGACGGGAAAGGAGGAGGTAGGCCAAAGGGGAGGTGGCGTGCGCCCCCATGGGTCCGAATTGGACTAGGGGAAGGGGCGACGCCCCCCTTTCCCTTTCCTACTCCCGCTCTCTTTCCCTCTTTCCTTCTCTCCTACTCCAAAAGGGAAAGGGATTCCTACTAGGAGTTGGAAGTCCTAGTAGGACTCCATACTCTAGGCGCACCCTTAGGGGGCCGGCCTCTCTCCCTCCCTCCTTTATATACGTGGTAAGGGGCACCCGAAAGACACACAAGTTTCTCTTAACCGTGTGCGGTGCCCCCCCTTCACAGTTACACACCTCGATCATACCATCGTAGTTCTTAGGCGAAGCCCTACGCCGGTAACATCATCATCACCGTCGCCACGCCGTCGTGCTGACAGAACTCACCCTCGTTGTCAACTGAATCAAGAGCACGAGGGACGTCATCAAGATGAACGTGTGCTAAACGCGGAGGTACGATACGTTCGGTACTTGGATCAGTTGGATCACAAAGAAGTTTGACTACATCAACACACTCTCCCCTCTCATTGGTATGCATCACCTAGATAGATATTGCATGATCATAGGATTTTTTTGAAATTACTGGGTTCCCCAACAGTAGCATCTGAGCCAGGTCTATGCGTAGATGTTTTATGCATGGTTAAAACACAAAGAATTGTGGGCGATAATAGTCATACTGCTTACCACCAACTCTTACTTTGATTCGGCGGTATTGTTGGATGAAGCGGCCCAGACCGACATTACATGACCGTGTTCATGAGACTGGTTCTACCGACATGCTTTTGCACATAGGTTGCTGGCAGGTGTCTATTTCTCAAACTTTAGTTGAATCGAGTTTGACTACGGCCGGTCCTTGTTGAAGGTTAAAACATCACACTTGACGAAAAATTGTTGTGGTTTTGATGCGTAGGTAAGAACGGTTCTTGCTAGAAGCCCGTAGCAGCCACGTAAAATTTGCAACAACAAAGTAGAGGACGTCTAACTTGTATTTGTCGGGCTTATTGTGATGTGATATGGTCAAGGCATGATGAGATATAAATTGTTGTATGAGATGATCATGTTTTGTAATAGAGTTATCAGCAACTAGCAGGAGCCATATGGTTGTCACTTTATTGTATGCAATGCAATCGCCATGTAATTGCTTTACTTTATCACTAAACGGTAGCAATAGTCATAGAAGCAATAGTTGGCGAGACGACAACGATGCTACGATGGAGATCAAGGTGTCGAGCCGGTGACGATGGAGATCATGACGATGCTTCGGTGATGGTGATAATAAGCACAAGATGATGATGGCCATATCATGTCACATATTTTGATTGCGTGTGATGTTTATCTTTTATGCATCTTATTTTGCTTAGTACGGCGGTAGTATCATAAGATGATCTCTTACTGAATTTCAAGGTATAAGTGTTCTCCCTGAGTATGCACCATTGCGACAGTCCGTCGTGCCGAGACACCATGTGATGATCGGGTGTGATAAGCTCTACGTTCACATACAATGGGTGCAAGACAGTTTTGCACACGCTGAATACTCGGGTTAAACTTGAGGAGCCTAGCATATGCAGATATGGCCTCGGAACACTGGAGACCGAAAGGTCGAGCGTGAATCATATAGTAGATATGATCAACATAGAGATGTTCACCATTGAAAACTACTCCATCTCACGTGATGATCGGACATGGTTTAGTTGATTTGGGTCACATGATCACCTAGATGACTAGAGGGATGTTTATCTAAGTGGGAGTTCTTAAATAATATGATTAATTGAACTTTAATTTATCTTGAACTTAGTCCTGATAGTATTTTGCAAATTATGTTGTAGATCAATAGCTCGCGTTGTAACTTCCCTATGTTTTTTATATATTCCTAGAGAAAACTAAGTTGAAAGATGATAGTATCAATGATGCAGACTGGGTCCATGATGTGAGGTTTATCCTCATTGATGCACAGAAGAATTATGTCCTTGATGCACTGCTAGGTGATAGACCTATTGCAGGAGCAGACGCAGACGTTATGAACGTTTGGCTAGCTCAATATGATGACTATTTGATAGTTTAGTGCACCATGCTTTACAGCTTAGAACTGGGACTTCAAAAAAAAATTGAACGCCATAGAGCATATGAGATGTTCCAAGAACTGAAACTGGTATTTCAGACTCATGCCCGCGTCGAGAGGTATGAGACCTCCGACAAGTACTTCGCCTAAAAATGGAGGAGAATTGCCCAGCTAGTGAGCATGTACTCAGAATGTCTAGGTACTACAGTCGCTTGAATCAAGTGGGAGTTAATCTTCCAGATAAGATATTGATTGACAGAGTTCTCTAGTCACCATCTCCAAGTTACTGGAACTTCATGATGAACTGTGGTATGCAAGGGATGATGAAAACGATTCCCTGAGCTCTCCGTGATGCTGAAATCGTCGAAGGTAGAAATCAAGAAAGAGCATCAAGTGTTGATGATTTACAAGACCACTAGTTTCAAGAAAAGGGCAAAGGGAAAGAAAGGGAACTTCTAGTAAAATCACAAGCAAGTTGTCACTCCCGTGAAGAAACCCAAAGCTAGACCTAAGCCTGAAACAGAGTGCTTCTACTTCAAAGGAAACGGTCATTGGAAGCAGAACTACCCAAAATATTTGGCAAATAAGAGGGATGGCAAAGTGAACAAAGGTATATTTGATATACATGTTATTGATGTGTACCTTGCTAGTATTCATAGTAGCCCCTGGGTATTCGATACTTGTTCGGCTGCTAAGATTAATAACTCGAAACAGGAGTTACAGAGACTAGTTGAGGGTGAAGTGATGATGTAAATTGGAAGTGGTTCCAAGATTGATATGATCAGCATCACACACTCCCTATACTTTCGGGATTAGTGTTGAACCTAAATAAATGTTATTTGGTGTTTACGTTGAGCATGAATATGATTAGATCATGTTTATTGCAATACGGTTACTCATTTAAGAAAAAAGGATAATTGTTATTCTGTTTACATGAATAAAACCTTATATGGTCATACACACAATGCCGATGGTTTATTGAATCTCAATGATACACATATTCATAGTATTGATGCCAAAAGATGCAAAGTTCATAATGATAGTTCAACTTATCGGTGTACCTTATTAATGCTCGTAGTAGCGCATGGGTATTTGATACTAGTTCTATTGCTCATATTTTCAACTCGAAACAGGGGCTATGGATTAAATGAAGATTGGCTAAGGACGAGGTGATGATGCGTGTCGGGAATGGTTCCAAGGTCAAAGTGATTGCCGTCAGCACGCTACCTCTACATCTACCTTCGGGATTATTTTTAGACCTGAATAATTGTTATTTGGTGCCAGCGTTGAGCATGAACATTATATCTGGATCTGGTTTGATGCGAGACGGTTATTCATTTAAATCAGAGAATAATGGTTGTTCTATTTATATGAGTAATATCTTTTATGGTCATGCACCCTTGTTGAGTGGTCTATTTTTACTGAATCTCGATCGTGGAGATACACATGTTCATAATATTGAAGCCAAAAGATGCAAAGTTGATAATGATAGTGCAACTTATTTGTGGCACTGCCGTTTGGGTCATATCGGTGTAAAGCGCATGAAGAAACTCCATGCTGATGGGCTTTTGGACTCACTTGATTATGAATCACTTGGTGCTTGCGAACCTTGCCTCATGGGAAAGATGACTAAAACTCTGTTCTCCAGAAAAATGGAACAAGCTACTAACTTATTGGAAATAATGCATACTGATGTATGCGGTCCATGAGTGTTGAGGCTCATGGCGGTATCATTATTTTCCGACCTTCATAGATGATTTGAGCAGATATGGGTATATCTACTTAATGAAACACAAGTCTGAAACATTTTGAAAAGTTCAAAGAATTTCAGAGTGAAATGGAGAATCATCATAACAAGAAAATAAAGTTTCTACGATCTGATCATGGAGGAGAATATTTGAGTTACGAGTTTGGCCTTCATTTAAAACAATGTGGAATAGTTTCACAGCTCACGACACCTGGAACACCACAACGTAATGGTGTGTTCGAACATCGTAACCACACTTTATTAGATATGGTGCGATCTATGATGTCTCTTACCAATTTACCACTATCATTTTGGGGTTATGCATTAGAGACAGTGATAACCCACAAGTATAGGGGATCAATTGTAGCCTCTTTTGATAAGTAAGAGTGTCGAACCCAACGAGGAGGTAAAGGTAGAACAAATATTCCCTCAAGTTCTATCAACCACCGATACAACTCTACGCACGCTTAACGCTCGCTTTACCTAGAACAAGTATGAAACTATAAGTACTTTGTAGGTGTTGTTGGATAGGTTTGCAAGATAATAAAGAGCACATAAATATAAATTAGGGGCTGTTTAGGTAAAGAAGCAATAAAGTAAATATAGAGAGTGTGGAAAAGTGGTGGTAGGAGTTGTGAAATTGTCCCTAAGCAATTGACTACTTTACTAGACCGATAGCAAGTTTTATGTGGGAGAGGCATAAGCTAACATACTTTCTCTTCTTGGATCATATGCACTTATGATTGGAACTCTAGCAAGCATCCGCAACTACTAAAAATCATTAAGGTAAAACCAACCATAGCATTAACATATCAAGTCCCGTTATCCCATACGCCACAACCCCCTTACTCGGGTTTATGCTTCTGTCACTCAAGCAACCCACTATAAGCGAATCATGAACGTATTGCAACACCCTACAGAGGGAATCCCTCACGCTTGCCCGACATGGAGAGCACCATAGTACAGCAACATAACCACAAGCAAATTAAACCAATCATAGCAATTCATCAATCACCGGTAGGACAACGAAAATCTACTCAGACATCATAAGATGGCAACACATCATTGGATAATAATATGAAGCATAAAGCACCATGTTCAAGTAGAGGCTACATTGGGTTACTGGAGAGTGGACCACTGTAGATAGATGGGGGAAGGTGATGGAGATGTTGGTGAAGATGGCGGAGGTGTTGGTGGAGATCGCGGTGATGACGATGGCCCCCGGCGGTGTTACGGCGCCACCGGAAGCGAGGGGGGGGGAGAGCCCCCCTTCTTCTTCTTCTTCCTTGACCTTCTCCCTAGATGAGAGAAGGGTTTCCCCTCTGGTCCATGGTCTACATGGCGTGGGAGGGCGAGAGCCACTACAAAAAAAGACACATCCGTGGCATTTTGGGCCGAACGAAATTGTTTTCTGTCATACATATGACACTTCTATGACGATAATTGTAACAAAACCCGGTATCATCATAGATGTGGTGGGCTCCTACTTCTATGACAAAAAATCATGACAGAAAATGGGCTTTTCTTCCTGGGCGGGCCGGATACGCAGCTGCATGACATTCTTTGGGCCGTCCATGACGGAAAAAACCGTGGTAGAAGCGAGGGGGAGGAAAGTTTCGGGGAGTTGCCGGTTATGGTGGGAGGTCGGGGGCGGAGCGATGCGCGTTTCTCTCGTACGTACGCGTGTGTGTGCGAGGCGTTGGTGCTAACTGAAGCTGAGCGAGGCGTTGGGCTCTAACTGAACCCGAGCGATTGCACTGCAGGTTACGCGTTACTGAACCTGAGCGATCGATCGATGGCTGTTAACTGAACCCGATGGAGTGATTCCTTCGCTACTGCTGCTAACTGAAGCCGATCGATTGGATGAACAGTGAGCGTTGCAGGGGGGGTGTCACATCCCTAGTTCTGGCCTGACCTATGCTTGCTTCCATGTGTGCATCATGTTTAAAGTTCATGAAATTTGAAATGGGGATGACCAAGCCCTAGCACCAAAGCAATGCAAATAGGTTCAACATCAAAATATTTTCAAAGAACCCAAATTGGTTTGCAAAAATGTTCATGATTAATGGAAAAGGGTGAAAACCATATCCAGAGATGATGGATATTTTTCCAAGACATTTTTGGATTTTTGAATAAACCATATTGTATTTGAATTGGGGCATTTAAATACTGTTAATATTTTTAAATGCTCCAACAATTCTGAAAATAGTTGAGGGCCTCTGTAATAATTCAGTTAATGCCCACAATTATTTTCAGGATTTATTAAAATGATTTGGTTTATAAACTAAGTCAAAACAGAGCAAATAAATAGAAAAACAGAAATAAAAGAGAGAGAATCTTACCTGGCGCTCACCTGGTAGCCCAACCGGCCCAGCACTGCAGCTGGCCGGCCCAGCCCACCACTGCAGCCCCTCCGTCGTCTTCCTCCCCTCGCCCCGAAGCAGCTGCGTGCCCGGCGCGCAGGCGAGCCGTGCCAGCTCCTCCCTGCCTGCCTGGCTACCCCCTCGTCGCCCTGGTCGCCTCCCGCGACGCCACGCAACCCCCCCGACGCTCTCTCACTCTCTCTGGATCTCTCCCCTTCCTCTGTTCTCCCCACCGAGAGCCGCCGCCGACGTCGCTCGCAACCACCGTGGCCACAGCCACTTCCTCGCTCCCTCTCCGCATCCCTGAGCTCCTCCCGACCCCGTGGAGCTACACACATGACGCACGCGACCCCGGGAGGCCAGCAACGTCACCATCGCCGTCGTCTTCCACCTCGAGCTCCGGCCACCATCGTCGTCGATCCGCCGCACGCAGGACGTCCCCAAGCCCGCTAACCATCCCTACGGCACCGCTGTGAGCTCCGCCACCGTTTCCCCCTCTTCCCCTCTTCGTTTGATTGCCGTAGCCGTCGCCCCCTTGATGACCGACAAGCGCCGCCGCCAAAGCTCGCCGGCGATGACGCTCCGGTGACCATTCGATCCCGGGCATGCGTCCAACGTTCTCGCCGCACCGCGTAGACACCGTAGGTGTTAACCCCGCATCACCAAGGCCGCTGTGGCCTCGACCTTGAGCTCACCCGAGCTCCAGCCGCCGCTTCTGTGCTCGCCGCCGTCATCTCCGGCGACTTCGAGGCCTTCCGATCGCTCAGCTAGACGCGGTCGAGCGCGGACTACCCCCTGGTGGCCTTCGCGCATCCATCCGTCGCCCGCAGCTCAAGTCCGGCGAGTTGCCGCCGCAGTTTAGGTCGTCGCCGGTGAAACTCCGGTGGGAGCTGATGTGGCCTCGTCATTAGGAGCTAACCCAGCCAGCTAAACACCCTACAACCGCTGACAGTGGGCCCCACGCCTGGTCAAACCCCAGTCAGCGCTGGGTTTGACCGGGATTAGTTCATGTGTCACTGACGTGTGGACCGCACACGTCAGGTTTGACCTGGACTAGCCCCGTTGACCTGCTGACGTAGTGCTGACGTCATAGTGACGCAATGCTGACGCAATAAGTATTTTCTGGATTTATTTTTATACAGGAAATTCCAGAAAATGCCTAAAACTTCGAAAATTCATAGTAATTCAACCGTAGCTCCAAATCAAACAAGTTATATATGAAAAATTATCAGAAAAATTCAAGGAATCCATCTGTACCATTTTCATGCATGTTTGATCAATGTTTGTCCTCTGTTTTGGACAAAACAAATAAAGGGCATTTAAATAATCATATATGGAGTTGGAGTTTGAATCATGTATTCAAACCAACTTCATTTAAATCATAGCGAAGTGCATTAGCCCAAAACACATTCATATTGCCATGTCATAGCATGCATCATATTGTGCATTGCATTGATCGTGTTTCTTCTGTGTTTGCCGGTGTTGTTCCCCCTCGGTAGACGTTGTCCCGACGATGTGATCGTTGACACTGATGAAGACTCAATGCTATCTTCAGAAGTGCCAGGCAAGCAAAACCCCCTTGTTCATTCCGATAAAATCCCACTCTCTCGCTCCTGCTCTCTTTTACTGCATTAGGACAACAACGATTCATCTGTTACTTGTTGCGGTAGCTGAACCCCTTTATCCTTTGCATGACCTGTCATTGCCACAGTAAATAGATGAAACCCACTAGCATGAGTAGGAGTTGTTTGAGCCCTGTTGTGCCTACTCATTCATGCTTGTTGTCATGCCTGCTACTGCTTAGAGTTGAGTCAGGTCTGATTCATCGGGGATGAATCAGAGGTGTGTGAACATGTCCTACTGTGTGTGAGCTAAGTGTGTGAACACGATTTGGTAAAGGTAGCGGTGAGAGGCCATGTAGGAGTACATGGTGGGTTGTCTCATTGCAGCCGTCCTCAGGAACTGAGTTCTGTGTTTGTGATCCATGAACGGTTACTACCACGCATTGGAATGCTTAAGTGCCCCTCTCGGCTTCTTAATCACCCTTGTTCTCTGTCCAGGAGTTGCAACTAGTTTCTGGTGTTTGTAGGTAGTGTTAGTAGTCTACCAAGTGGCACCCGGTACAGGTGGGCTTGGGACAGACTAGGCACAGTGGCCCAGTGTACCAAGTGGCACCCGGATGGTGGGCTTGGGAACCCTGCTCACATTGTTTGGGGCCGTGAGCGACACCCCGGCCGGATCTCCTTGCGGATGGAACCCGAATATGCGATAAACCTGGACGAGAGACTTGAGTGTTTAGGTAGGCCGTGGCCGACTCCCTCGCCCGGCTTCCGCTTGAAGGTTGCCGAGGTACATGACGTGTACAGGGCGATAAGTGGCGAGAGCGTGTGTGAAGAAGTACACCCCTGCAGGGTTATCATTATCTATTCGAATAGCCGGATTCCTCGGATATGGAAACTTGGACCCCTTGCATAGTTCATAGACAAGTGAAAGTGGATACTCTAAAATACGCAAGATAAGCGTGAGTGCTATGGATGGCGTTCTCGTAGGGAGACGGAAGCGGATCCATAGTGGTGTATTGATATGGTGAATATGTGGACTCGTGTGCGCCACCTCAAAAGAGTTACTTGCAGTCGTAGTTCAGGATAGCCACCGAGTCAAAGCTGGCTTGCTGCAGTTAAACCCCCACCATCCCTTTGTTGATAATGATGCATATGTAGTTAGTTCTGATGTAAGTCTTGCTGGGTACATTTGTACTCACGTTTGCCTATTTTATGCTTTTGCAGAGAGACTTCAGTCTCGCTAGTAGTTCCGCTTGGACTTCGATGTTTAGCTTGTTACCTCAGCTACGATCTTGTGCCCTCGGCAGGATCTGGTAGATAGTCAGGCTTCTCAGCCTTTTTCATTTGTAGATGTCTGTACCCAGACATGTTAAGCTTCCGGTTGTGCTTTGACTTGTATGCTCTGATTGTTGGGTCATGAGACCCATGTTTGTAATATCTCGCTCCTCGGAGCCTATTGAATAAATACTTGAGTTGTAGAGTCATGTTGTGATGCCATGTTGTATTTGCACATATCGAGCATATTGTGTGTATGTTATTGAAATGCTTGGTATGTGTGGGATCTGACTATCTAGTTGTTTATCTTTAGTAGCCTCTCTTACCGGGAAATGTCTCCTAGTGTTTCCACCGAGCCATGGTAGCTTGCTACTGCTCCGGAACACTTAGGCTGGCCGGCATGTGTCCTTCTTCGTTCCTGTGTCTGTCCCTTCGGGGAAATGTCACGCGATGAATACCGGAGTCCTGTTAGCCCGCTACAGCCCGGTTCACCGGAGTCCTGCTAGCCCAGTGCTACAGCCTGGATTCACTCGCTGACGACCGACACGTTCGATGCTGGGTCATGGATGCCTGTCCCTGTAAGTTTGTGCCACTTTGGGTTTACGACTAGCCATGTCAGCCTGGGCTCCTTATCATATGGATGCTAGCGACACTATCATATACGTGTGCCAAAAGGCGCAAACGGTCCCGGGCAAAGGTAAGGCGACACCCGTGGGAATACCGTGCGTGAGGCCACAAAGTGATATGAGGTGTTACATGATAGATCGATGTGGCATTGAGTCGGGGTCCTGACAGCGTTGGTATCAGAGCTTGACTGCCTATAGGATTACCAAGCCAAACTGGTCGAAGTTGAGTCTAGAAATGCTTTAGTTATATGTAGGGGAATTGATTGTGGGATGGGAACGTAAGGCTCTTTTTACTCCTTATATCTCATGCCTTCTGATCTGAGTCAACCTCTTCTCTTCTACGAGGATTAAGAACTAGGCTTCTCTTCTTTCTATCAGGATCACGTGTTACTAATCCGTAGAATCTTAGGATTGTTGGTTCCAGGCCTCAATTCAATTTCTACTACTTTTAGTATGTTGTCATTTGAACCAAAGCCGTGATATGATGTTGTTGAGTGGTTATGCCACCATTATGCATGATGTCTCAAATCTTTTTGAGCATTTACAGCCGTTATGCTGTCCGAGTCATCCCAGGTTTCTAAACAGTCTGATGCATTTGCAAATCCCTTCCTCCCGTTCCTGATGTCCTTTTAGGCCAGATTAAGCACACTAATCGGTGAGTTGAGGTACTCTATTGCCTCGACATATATGTTGGAGCTAGTATTATGACCCAAGGTGTCTTAGAGGATCGCCAGGTAATCTAGCCATGTTTTGTGTTCCCAGTGTGATGATTCTGGCCTTCATTCTCGAAAGCATCCCGTGATGCCACTTAGTAGTAGGTATTCTACTCCTTGGGTTTGAACCCGAGATTCACTCCACCTACTCCATGTTGATAGTATTTGCTAGTTCCTTTAGGATATTAGTAACCTTTGCATTAGTCCTCGATGTTCATGGCATTTCCTTCTTCCAAATACTATGAACCGCTTATGGCAGATGTTCCTCGCTGATCGAAAGATCACAATCAGAGTGCTCTCGATGGGTTCTCGATTCTATATTGTGACTCTGCCAGTTCTACCTTTCTGCATGGTTTATCCGGAAGAAATATGTTGAATTCGTTCGACATGCTAGTCCATGCATCCACAACTCAGAAAATCATATGTTCCTTTGAGTTGTCCCTCTTTAGTTGTTTTCTGGCCCTCGTCTATCAATTGATAGTCAGGAGTAATTGTGCATTCGTGTTATCAATGCTTATTATTCTTGTGGTCCGTCAAGCCATTCTATTCCAGAATGACTAGGAGAAACAAACTCCAGTACCTTATCCATTTCCAGGATTGGGTCAAAGTAGTTGTATTCCGCAGATCAAAATGCCAATCCAGCTTTTGTTCTGTTCTACCTTGAAGTGTTACCCTCTTTATGTCAGGATTGTCATGAGAATTGCACCACCTCTTATGAATTCTTGACGCAGTAATACTTCTTGCCATCATTGTTCATTCCTCGGTTCCTGTGTTTTTGTAACCGGAATGCCGACAAGTGAATCGTGGTGTGTGAAATCAATACTGCTAGCAACTCTGTTGCTTGGTAGTTAAATGGACAATAACCTCATTCTTAACGTGTTGGTTCTTGAATCATCATTCTAAGATTGATCGTGCTACCTTGTCCATCTTCCTGGTGCACATTTCGATTGATGAGTTAGGATTTTGTCAAGTCCTCGCTCATTTGATCATATCGTCTTGCCCTGAAAAGCAAGATTGTTCTCGATCTTAGTAACATATCGGTGGTTCGTGATTTTTCCGAATATCTTCTCGAAAGTATCACCAGGTTGTCACCTGACTGTTATGTTGAGCTCGTGATCAAGTTGGTTTATCCTGTAAACTACCCTTTCTCCAGGAATCTGTGTTGGGTACCCCTGAGCTAGTTGGCTAAGCTGAACAACAACTTGGAGAGTTGGAAGATGGAAGCTTGCCCGATTTAGTTCATCTTAAGGGATATCATGTGTGTGTGTGCGTGTGTTGAAGATAGATGATATCTTTATTGGTTGATCCT
>NC_057804.1:590455677-590457072 GCF_018294505.1 Triticum aestivum | reverse complement strand
GTGATCAATTGTTGGATCTATTATCTTACCCAAACCTTTGATTCGAGTATGGGCTATCGTCAAATCAAATCAGAACCAACGATATCCGTAATGTTGTCTTACTCGTGGTTTTTCCTCGAGCATACACCATTATATTCTTTGGTCTGACCAATGCTATCACCGTGTTCACTTAACTATGGAATTCCTTTTAAAAGGAAACCCGGATGAATTGTTGTTGAGCCCATTGACAACATCCTTATCTCCTCCATGATTTTGTTGAACATTAAGCTAGTGTTGGAAACTTGTGTAAGCATTTTCTTCATGCCCCGTTT
Organism: Triticum aestivum; assembly: GCF_018294505.1. NCBI lineage: Eukaryota > Viridiplantae > Streptophyta > Magnoliopsida > Poales > Poaceae > Triticum > Triticum aestivum. The sequence goes on along the minus strand of NC_057804.1, from coordinate 590,456,761 downwards.
ATGAAGTATATGTTTGGATGAAAGAAGTGACTTCCTTTGATTCACGTGCATTTGATGTAAGTTGCCGTCGTGAATTCGAGAAAGTTTGTTTTTGATCCTCTGGAATCATCCCAGGTCAGTCATGCATGTGCGAAGTATTCTATGGTCTGATAGACTGATCATCTTCACTCCCTATGTATTCCCTAGCACACCAAGCCACTGATTGATTTGTTCAAGGAAAAGGAGTTGCTGTGCAAATACTAGTTCATGCACAAGATTCCTATATCCTCAATGATGGTTCCCTACCAGAACTCGGTAGTGTTTTATTGTAAGACTACCATGTGATCATGTCTGTCTGAGACAGCGTGTTCACACATGTGTAGCAGAACCAGCTCATGTTTTGGAGCTTGCTATCATAGTTCATTCCCCGAGAATCTCGCAACGTCGTCTTGTCGATTTGTGTTGCAAACTTTCATTTTTCTTCCTAGACTTGATGAGTCTAGAATATCCTGACACCAGCCAGATCTGAATCTCAGGCAGATGTGATGGTTGGAACATTTTCCCAAGAACTATAATATTGGTCTCGCGATAACCGGTAAAGTGGATGTCGTGGCCAACACACCCCGCCGGAAGACCTATTGTTGTAGTATCTTGATTGAAGAAGTTGGCCACCTCCCCATAAGGATCTCGCAGAATTTATTCCGTAGTTATTCCTTATGATTTTTGTGTCCCCGAAGTCCGACCTTTACTTGATGTCCTAGATATCAAACCATAATTATCTACGGATTACGCTAGCACATCAAGGAGAACATTAGAAGCGGAGTGCTAAGTGTCTCTCGGTCGATCATCCAGATTCTGTTTCCTTGGCCTCGCTAAGGTGAAATCTGAGAAGCTGTTATCTTCCTATGCATCTGCATCGTCCATCACTATCCATCATGGTAGTATGTTGTGTTGCCAGGATCCTTGACACGGATGTTGGTAAAACCTTGATGATTATGGAAATGCTCAAGTTCTTGAGAGCATGCGCAAGTGCTAGGTTTGATCGTCGGCATTAATTGCATAGTGCTCTCAGTTTCCTCGGCAATGCTATGATCTTTTCAAACAG
>NC_057804.1:590452480-590454858 GCF_018294505.1 Triticum aestivum | reverse complement strand
TATTTGAATTGGGGCATTTAAATACTGTTAATATTTTTAAATGCTCCAACAATTCTGAAAATAGTTGAGGGCCTCTGTAATAATTCAGTTAATGCCCACAATTATTTTCAGGATTTATTAAAATGATTTGGTTTATAAACTAAGTCAAAACAGAGCAAATAAATAGAAAAACAGAAATAAAAGAGAGAGAGAATCTTACCTGGCGCTCACCTGGTAGCCCAACCGGCCCAGCACTGCAGCTGGTCGGCCCAGCCCACCACTGCAGCCCCTCCGTCGTCTTCCTCCCCTCGCCCCGAAGCAGCTGCGTGCCCGGCGCGCAGGCGAGCCGCGCCAGCTCCTCCCTGCCTGCCTGGCTACCCCCTCGTCACCCTGGTCGCCTCCCGCGACACCACGCAACCCCCCCGACGCTCTCTCACTCTCTCTGGATCTCTCCCCTTCCTCTGTTCTCCCCACCGAGAGCCACCGCCGACGTCGCTCGCAACCACCGCGGCCACAGCCACTTTCTCGCTCCCTTCCCGCATCCCTGAGCTCCGTCCCGACCCCGTGGAGCTACACACACGACGCACGCGACCCCGGGAGGCCAGCAATGTCGCCATCGCCGTCGTCTTCCACCTCGGGCTCCGGCCACCATCGTCGTCGATCCGCCGCACGCAGGACGTCCCCGAGCCCGCTAACCATCCCTACGGCACCGTTGTGAGCTCCGCCACCGTTTCCCCCTCTTCCCCTCTTCGTTTGATTGCCGTAGCCGTCGCCCCCTTGATGACCGACAAGCGCCGCCGCCAAAGCTCGCCGGCGATGACGCTCCGGTGACCATTCGGTCCTGGGCATGCGTCCAACGTTCTCGCCGCACCGCGTAGACACGGTAGGTGTTAACCCCGCATCACCAAGGCCGCTGTGGCCTCGACCTTGAGCTTGCCCGAGCTCCGACCGCCGCTTCTGTGCTCGCCGCCGTCATCTCCGGCGACTTCGAGGCCTTCCGATCGCTCAGCTAGACGCGGTCGAGCGCGGGCTACCCCCTGGTGGCCTTCGCGCATTCATCCGTCGCCCGCAGCTCAAGTCCGGTGAGTTGCCGCCGTAGTTTAGGTCGTCGCCGGTGATACTCCGGCGGGAGCTGACGTGGCCTCGTCATTAGGAGCTAACCCAGCCAGCTAAACACCCTACAACCGCTGACAGTGGGCCCCACGCCTGGTCAAACCCCAGTCAGCGCTGGGTTTGACCGGGATTAGTTCATGTGTCACTGACGTGTGGACCGCACACGTCAGGTTTGACCTGGACTAGCCCCGTTGACCTGCTGACGTAGTGCTGACGTCATAGTGACGCAATGCTGACGCAATAAGTATTTTCTGGATTTATTTTTATACAGGAAATTCCAGAAAATGCCTAAAACTTCGAAAATTCATAGTAATTCAACCGTAGCTCCAAATCAAACAAGTTATATATGAAAAATTATCAGAAAAATTCAAGGAATCCATCTGTACCATTTTCATGCATGTTTGATCAATGTTTGTCCTCTGTTTTGGACAAAACAAATAAAGGGCATTTAAATAATCATATATGGAGTTGGAGTTTGAATCATGTATTCAAACCAACTTCATTTAAATCATAGCGAAGTGCATTAGCCCAAAACACATTCATATTGCCATGTCATAGCATGCATCATATTGTGCATTGCATTGATCGTGTTTCTTCTGTGTTTGCCGGTGTTGTTCCCCCTCGGTAGACGTTGTCCCGACGATGTGATCGTTGACACTGATGAAGACTCAATGCTATCTTCAGAAGTGCCAGGCAAGCAAAACCCCCTTGTTCATTCCGATAAAATCCCACTCTCTCGCTCCTGCTCTCTTTTACTGCATTAGGACAACAACGATTCATCTGTTACTTGTTGCGGTAGCTGAACCCCTTTATCCTTTGCATGACCTGTCATTGCCACAGTAAATAGATGAAACCCACTAGCATGAGTAGGAGTTGTTTGAGCCCTGTTGTGCCTACTCATTCATGCTTGTTGTCATGCCTGCTACTGCTTAGAGTTGAGTCAGGTCTGATTCATCGGGGATGAATCAGAGGTGTGTGAACATGTCCTACTGTGTGTGAGCTAAGTGTGTGAACACGATTTGGTAAAGGTAGCGGTGAGAGGCCATGTAGGAGTACATGGTGGGTTGTCTCATTGCAGCCGTCCTCAGGAACTGAGTTCTGTGTTTGTGATCCATGAACGGTTACTACCACGCATTGGAATGCTTAAGTGCCCCTCTCGGCTTCTTAATCACCCTTGTTCTCTGTCCAGGAGTTGCAACTAGTTTCTGGTGTTTGTAGGTAGTGTTAGTAGTCTACCAAGTGGCACCCGGTACAGGTGGGCTTGGGACAGACTAGGCACAGTGGCC
>NC_057804.1:590428276-590446687 GCF_018294505.1 Triticum aestivum | reverse complement strand
TATTTGAATTGGGGCATTTAAATACTGTTAATATTTTTAAATGCTCCAACAATTCTGAAAATAGTTGAGGGCCTCTGTAATAATTCAGTTAATGCCCACAATTATTTTCAGGATTTATTAAAATGATTTGGTTTATAAACTAAGTCAAAACAGAGCAAATAAATAGAAAAACAGAAATAAAAGAGAGAGAGAATCTTACCTGGCGCTCACCTGGTAGCCCAACCGGCCCAGCACTGCAGCTGGTCGGCCCAGCCCACCACTGCAGCCCCTCCGTCGTCTTCCTCCCCTCGCCCCGAAGCAGCTGCGTGCCCGGCGCGCAGGCGAGCCGCGCCAGCTCCTCCCTGCCTGCCTGGCTACCCCCTCGTCACCCTGGTCGCCTCCCGCGACACCACGCAACCCCCCCCGACGCTCTCTCACTCTCTCTGGATCTCTCCCCTTCCTCTGTTCTCCCCACCGAGAGCCACCGCCGACGTCGCTCGCAACCACCGCGGCCACAGCCACTTTCTCGCTCCCTTCCCGCATCCCTGAGCTCCGTCCCGACCCCGTGGAGCTACACACACGACGCACGCGACCCCGGGAGGCCAGCAACGTCGCCATCGCCGTCGTCTTCCACCTCGGGCTCCGGCCACCATCGTCGTCGATCCGCCGCACGCAGGACGTCCCCGAGCCCGCTAACCATCCCTACGGCACCGTTGTGAGCTCCGCCACCGTTTCCCCCTCTTCCCCTCTTCGTTTGATTGCCGTAGCCGTCGCCCCCTTGATGACCGACAAGCGCCGCCGCCAAAGCTCGCCGGCGATGACGCTCCGGTGACCATTCGGTCCTGGGCATGCGTCCAACGTTCTCGCCGCACCGCGTAGACACGGTAGGTGTTAACCCCGCATCACCAAGGCCGCTGTGGCCTCGACCTTGAGCTTGCCCGAGCTCCGACCGCCGCTTCTGTGCTCGCCGCCGTCATCTCCGGCGACTTCGAGGCCTTCCGATCGCTCAGCTACACGCGGTCGAGCGCGGGCTACCCCCTGGTGGCCTTCGCGCATCCATCCGTCGCCCGCAGCTCAAGTCCGGTGAGTTGCCGCCGTAGTTTAGGTCGTCGCCGGTGATACTCCGGCGGGAGCTGACGTGGCCTCGTCATTAGGAGCTAACCCAGCCAGCTAAACACCCTACAACCGCTGACAGTGGGCCCCATGCCTGGTCAAACCCCAGTCAGCGCTGGGTTTGACCGGGATTAGTTCATGTGTCACTGACGTGTGGACCGCACACGTCAGGTTTGACCTGGACTAGCCCCGTTGACCTGCTGACGTAGTGCTGACGTCATAGTGACGCAATGCTGACGCAATAAGTATTTTCTGGATTTATTTTTATACAGGAAATTCCAGAAAATGCCTAAAACTTCGAAAATTCATAGTAATTCAACCATAGCTCCAAATCAAACAAGTTATATATGAAAAATTATCAGAAAAATTCAAGGAATCCATCTGTACCATTTTCATGCATGTTTGATCAATGTTTGTCCTCTGTTTTGGACAAAACAAATAAAGGGCATTTAAATAATCATATATGGAGTTGGAGTTTGAATCATGTATTCAAACCAACTTCATTTAAATCATAGCTAAGTGCATTAGCCCAAAACACATTCATATTGCCATGTCATAGCATGCATCATATTGTGCATTGCATTGATCATGTTTCTTCTGTGTTTGCCGGTGTTGTTCCCCCTCGGTAGACGTTGTACCGACGATGTGATCGTTGACACTGATGAAGACTCAATGCTATCTTCAGAAGTGCCAGGCAAGCAAAACCCCCTTGTTCATTCCGATAAAATCCCACTCTCTCGCTCCTGCTCTCTTTTACTGCATTAGGACAACAACGATTCATCTGTTACTTGTTGCGGTAGCTGAACCCCTTTATCCTTTGCATGACCTGTCATTGCCATAGTAAATAGATGAAACCCACTAGCATGAGTAGGAGTTGTTTGAGCCCTGTTGTGCCTACTCATTCATGCTTGTTGTCATGCCTGCTACTGCTTAGAGTTGAGTCAGGTCTGATTCATCGGGGATGAATCAGAGGTGTGTGAACATGTCCTACTGTGTGTGAGCTAAGTGTGTGAACACGATTTGGTAAAGGTAGCGGTGAGAGGCCATGTAGGAGTACATGGTGGGTTGTCTCATTGCAGCCGTCCTCAGGAACTGAGTTCTGTGTTTGTGATCCATGAACGGTTACTACCACGCATTGGAATGCTTAAGTGCCCCTCTCGGCTTCTTAATCACCCTTGTTCTCTGTCCAGGAGTTGCAACTAGTTTCTGGTGTTTGTAGGTAGTGTTAGTAGTCTACCAAGTGGCACCCGGTACAGGTGGGCTTGGGACAGACTAGGCACAGTGGCCCGGTGTTCCAAGTGGCACCCGGATGGTGGGCTTGGGAACCCTGCTCACATCGTTTGGGGCCGTGAGCGACACCCCGGCCGGATCTCCTTGCGGATGGAACCCGAATAGGCGATAAACCTGGACGAGAGACTTGAGTGTTTAGGTAGGCCGTGGCCGACTCCCTCGCCCAGCTTCCGCTTGAAGGTTGCCGAGGTACATGATGTGTACAGGGCGATAAGTGGCGAGAGCGTGTGTGAAGAAGTACACCCCTGCAGGGTTATCATTATCTATTCAAATAGCCGGATTCCTCGGATATGGAAACTTGGACCCCTTGCATAGTTCATAGACAAGTGAAAGTGGATACTCTAAAATACGCAAGATAAGCGTGAGTGCTATGGATGGCGTTCTCGTAGGGAGACGGAAGCGGATCCATAGTGGTGTATTGATATGGTGAATATGTGGATTCGTGTGCGCCACCTCAAAAGAGTTACTTACAGTCGTAGTTTAGGATAGCCACCGAGTCAAAGCTGGCTTGCTGCAGTTAAACCCCCACCATCCCTTTGTTGATAATGATGCATATGTAGTTAGTTCTGATGTAAGTCTTGCTGGGTACATTTGTACTCACGTTTGCCTATTTTATGCTTTTGCAGAGAGACTTCAGTCTCGCTAGTAGTTCCGCTTGGACTTTGACGTTTAGCTTGTTACCTCAGCTACGATCTTGTGCCCTCGGCAGGATCTGGTAGATAGTCAGGCTTCTCAGCCTTTTTCATTTGTATATGTCTGTACCCAGACATGTTAAGCTTCCGGTTGTGCTTTGACTTGTATGCTCTGATTGTTGGGTCATGAGACCCATGTTTGTAATATCTCGCTCCTCGGAGCCTATTGAATAAATACTTGAGTTGTAGAGTCATGTTGTGATGCCATGTTATATTTGCACATATCGAGCATATTGTGTGTATGTTATTGAAATGCTTGGTATGTGTGGGATCTGACTATCTAGTTGTTTATCTTTAGTAGCCTCTCTTACCGGGAAATGTCTCCTAGTGTTTCCACCGAGCCATGGTAGCTTGCTACTGCTCCGGAACACTTAGGCTGGCCGGCATGTGTCCTTCTTCGTTCCTGTGTCTGTCCCTTCGGGGAAATGTCACGCGATGAATACCGGAGTCCTGTTAGCCCGCTACAGCCCGGTTCACCGGAGTCCTGCTAGCCCAGTGCTACAGCCTGGATTCACTCGCTGATGACCGACACGTTCGATGCTGGGTCATGGATGCCTGTCCCTGTAAGTTTGTGCCACTTTGGGTTTACGACTAGCCATGTCAGCCCGGGCTCCTTATCATATGGATGCTAGTGACACTATCATATACGTGTGCCAAAAGGCGCAAACGGTCCCGCGCAAAGGTAAGGCGACACCCGTGGGAATACCGTGCGTGAGGCCGCAAAGTGATATGAGGTGTTACATGCTAGATCGATGTGGCATTGAGTCGGGATCCTGACAGGGGGTTGGATGAACAGTGAGCAGTGGCGTTGCCTCTGGATGAACAAGAACCCGTGGTGTGGAGGGCTGGATGAATAGTAGACGGTGGAGGGGTGGCCGTGGAGGGGTGGTTGAACAGGACCCCGTTGTGTGGAGTGCTGGATGAACAGTAGACGGTGGAGGGGTGCCCGTGGAGGGGTGGTTGAACAGTAGCCGGTGGAGTAGCGCGCGGTGGAGGCTGGGTGAACAGGAGCCCGTGGAGGCTGGAGGAGGTCGACGGTGGAGATGAACAGTATCCCGTGGTGTCCCATTTTGCGGTACGCCACACCCCTCCCGATGAACAGGACCCCTGTTTCGACCGTAGGAGGTCCGTTTCGTCCATTTTGCGGTACGCCACACCCCTCCCGATCAACAGGACCCCCGTTTCGACCGTAGGAGGTCCGTTTCCTCCGTTTTGCGGTATGCCACTTCCCTCCTGATTAACAGGACCCCCGTTTCGACCGTAGGAGGTCCGTTTCGTCCGTTTTGCGGTACGCCACACCCCTCCCGATCAACAGGACCCCCGTTTCGACCGTAGGAGGTCCGTTTCCTCCGTTTTGTGGTACGCCAGGCCCCTCCTGATCAACAGGACCCCATTTCGAACGTGGTCGGTCGAACACAAGGCCGTTTCCTCCGTTGTGCGGTACGCCAGGCGTCGTTTCCATCGCCTATTCCGTCCAAGCCCTCCCGATGAACACGACCACGCATTCCATTCCGACCCAGCCGGTTGGCTCCCCATGAACACGACAACGACGCTGTTTCTCCATTCCGACCCAGCCATGTACGTATGTGCGATAGGCGTTAGAGACCCTGCCCGCATGTACGTACGTGGCCGTATTTTCTTTCTTGCACCCTCGCCGTTGTACGTATGTGTACATGCTACGTGCGCGCCTCTACTACGACACATGCGCGCCTCTACATCCACCAGTATATATGTACGTACACGTTCGCGACCAGAATGACAATGCTACGTACGCTTCAACCAGGTGGGTCCCGACTGTCAGGCACTTCCTTGTGTGCGAAGATGTAGCTGGTGGGTCCCAGCAGTCAGGGGGGCGAATCGTTTTGGTTTTTTTGCCCGGACGCACTTCCTTGCGTGCGAAGATGTAGCTGGTGGGTCCTAGCAGTCAGGGGGGCGAATCTTTTTTTGCCCGGACGCACTTCCTTGCGTGCGAAGGTGTCGCTGGTGGGTCCCAGCGGTCAGGGGGGCGAATCGTTTTGTTTTTTTGCCCGGACGCACTTCCTTGCGTGCAAAGATGTAGCTGGTGGGTCCCAGCAGTCAGGGGGAAACGTTTTTTTCGCGAAATACAGTGGCCCGTCCGGTGGGTCCTAGCTGTCAGGTGGAGGAATCATTATTTTCCGCGTAATAAGGAGGCACTTCCCTGCTGCGGCCGTGGACCCAGTTGTCAGCCTCTCCACGTACAGTCCACATCCGATGGAAGTCGTTCCTTGATCACGTTGACCACGCTGCGCCGAGAGCACTAGGGCGGTGGACAACGGCGAGGCCTAAGAAGGGGACGACGGGGAGCCGGGGAAGACGCGGCAGTGGAAGCCCACGCGGAGAGGAGTACGAGGGTTCACTGGTTCGGCTGTGGTGTGAGGCTGCCTTCGTCGCAGGGCCTGGCCAGTGGTGGGAATAGTAAGGGGCGGTGAGGCCTCCGCGGCAGCATAGCCGGCCACCGGAGGCAGGAGCATGCGGCACGACCGGTCTCGGTGTCAAAACCGGCGGATCTCAGGTAGGGGGTCCCGAACTGTGCGTCTAGGCGGATGGTAACAGGAGACAAGGGACACGATGTTTTTACCCAGGTTCGGGCCCTCTTGATGGAGGTAAAACCCTACTCCTGCTTGATTAATATTGATGATATAGGTAGTACAAGAGTAGATCTACCACGAGATCAGAGAGGCTAAACCCTAGAAGCTAGCCTATGGTATGATTGTTGTTCGTCCTACGGACTAAAACCCTCGGTTTATATAGACACCGGAGAGGGCTAGGGTTACACAGAGTCAGTTACAATGGGAGGAGATCTACATATCCGTATCGCCAAGCTTGCCTTCCACGCCAAGGAAAGTCCCATCCGGACACGGGACGAAGTCTTCAATCTTGTATCTTCATAGTCCAGGAGTCCGACCAAAGGTCATAGTCCGGTCATCCGGACACCCCCTAATCCAGGACTCCCTCAGTAGCCCCTGAACCAGGCTTCAATGACGATGAGTCCGGCGCACAAATTGTCTTCAACATTGCAAGGCGGGTTCCTCCTCCGAATACTTCATAGAAGATGTTGAACACAAGGATAGTGTCCGGCTCTGCAAAATAAGTTCCACATACCACCGTAGAGAGAATAATATTTGTACAAATCTAATCTGCAGATGTATTCCGCAACGCGACATCATGCCATGGCCAAGCCTTTATTCGAATCGTTTTACGTCCCACCTCAGCGCCTTTAGTGAGGCGGTTTCCTTGGCACGTCTTGTCAAAGCAGAGACCGTGTCCCCTTATTTCGGGATTCTCATCAATACGGGCGTGGCTAACCCAACCGTGCCATTGGTATGTCTCTTTAATCGAAAGTGAGTCCCAAACGGTCACAGGGAGGGCTCTTGGTATTCAACCTCTTTATAAAGAGACCAAGGCTCGACTCCTTTCTTTCAACCCGAATCAAATCCGCCTCTCGCCTTGAGTTCCAACACCCAAAGCTCCAGATTCAGGCGCTTTGGACCTTTGATGATGTCCGGCTCCGACTTTCAAGGCCGGTGGATGCCTTCCTCCGTTACGGAAGAAGACATGTTAAAGTTAAGAGACGCCAGGTATCTAACCGGCGAAATCTTGCATAGGATGCCTGCTCAAGGGCAGGCCATTCCCACTCCCAAGCCCGGTGAGAGCTTGGTGTTCGCGTCTCACTTCCTTCAGGGGCTAGGCTTCCCGATTGACCCCTTCGTGAGGGGGCTCATGTTTTACTACGGGCTGGAATTTCACGACTTAGCTCCGGAGTCCATCCTCCATATCTCATCGTTCATTGTCGTGTGCGAGGCCTTCCTCCATATTACTCCTCACTTCGGATTGTGGCTTAAGACCTTCAAGGTAGAGCCGAAGATGATCGAGGGGCAGCACGCAGAGTGTAGAGGTGCTGTTATAAGCAAGATCGCCAACCCTCCATGGCCCGAGGGCTCTTTTCAAGAGGAGTTCGGCTCATGGCAACGAGAGTGGTTCTACATCACAGCTCCCAGGGGCACCAAATGGGTGGCGCCTCCTGCCTTTCGCTCGGGTTCCGCACCACAGCTGGCGTCATGGGTCAATGAAGGGCTCAACTGGGGGCCGTCCAAGGACGTGCCCTTGTTGCAGGGCCGCGTTCGAGATCTCCTGGAAAGAGATATCAATCTGGTCGTAGTGACGCAGGTTATGCTGATTCGTCACATCCTGCCCTGCAAACGCCGCCCCCTTCGCCTGTGGGAGTTTAATCCGGAAGGACCACGAGCTCTCCAACATTTTATGGGCACGACGCCCATGGAGATGTACAAATTGTTCTTCGGATCACAAGCAATGTGTCCGGACTCGTCCGAGGATGCAGGTCTGAGCTGCAATTGCCCAGATACTCAAGTAAGTAGCCCTGTACCCGGACACGCTATCCGTATATTTATCATAAAATTGCCGTTAAAAGAGCTGTCCTTTAAACAGGAGTGGATAGCGAAAGCAAAATTAATCAGGTGTCCGGCTCCCCTCCCCGAGACTACGCCGGATCCCTTGTTAACCAGGATGCTGGAGGTTGCGCCTTTGGAAGAAGGCAAAGAAGGGAACAAGGAAGCTACCGCCTCCTCGAAGGAGGCTGTCAGGGAAGGAGGAATCGAGAATTCCTCCATCCAGGGGAAAAAGAGGACCGCCTCTGAAGACCCGGAGGCTATGGCCTCAAAGCGGGGGAAGAAATCTTCGTCAGAGGGTCCGGCGCCGGGAGGTGCCTCGGCCGCATTGCGTCCCCAAGGGGATCAGCTCTCCATCGAGCCGTAAGTAGAAAAGGGGGGTTTAAAAATAAGAGACATCCCCGTTCTATTTCTGAGGAAGATAACCGAAATTTTACCTTGTAGTTCGGATCTCTGCCCTTCTTAGTAGAGCTCATCTTCAGGGGATCTTTGTCCGGAGATGATGGAGAGCGGAACGCCTCCCCCTGCCGTACCGCCTTGCGAGGTAGGTGGCCCTGAGGTGTCGTTACGGAGGGTTTCTTCGAATCCGCCAGGGCCGGAAGGTAGTCGTATGGCCCCCCAAGGCCCTCCGTGTTCGACCTTCGAAGAAGGCCATCGGACGAGTCCGGCACCGCGCAGTGCATGGCCGGAGGAGTTGAAGGATCTTCTCGGGTGAGCATCTATCTCAGAAGAACACCGTGCGTTGATGGATACGGTGATTAGAAGGATTTCATCCGCGGAGAGCGGGTTGTACAAGGCCGTCAGGAGTTTACTAACAGGTTTTGAGGTACGTGAAACGATGTACCTTTTGACAGATCCGCATATATAAGATGCGCCCTGTATAGATAGTAGCCCCTGAGACTCGGTGCATTGTCAAAAAGGGATGGCGCGCCGAGGATCATAATCCCAGGTATAATACTGCGCCTTTCCTATGTAGGTGGCGAAGTGTCCGGTGGCTGGCCGGACTGATGAATTTGCCGAACTAAAGCGGCAACTTGACGTGGCAGATGCCGACATCGCGCTTGTCAACAAGCGGCTTGACGAGGAACAAGGTATATAATTTCTCCGAAGACACTTGGTAAGAGGAGCTTGATGCCCGTACCTTACAACATATGTGCTTGATGCAGATGGTGCCGCTGCCATGGAGAGCCTTCAGGCAGAACTTGCCCGAGCCAAGGAGCAGGCCATAAAAAGTGATGTGGCTGCCTTAAAGGCGGCTGAAGAGCTGAAAGCCGAACAGGCTGCTCACTGCCAAAGCAAGAAGGAAATGGCCGAGATGGCTGAAAAGTTGAAGAATGCTACCGACCGCTGCAAGCTTCTTGAAAAGAAGATCGGGTAGCACAGAAGGACCTAGAGAAGGTCACTGCCGAGGCCAAGGATACTCGCTCTGTGATGAGAGCTATGAAGGAGGAGCTACGTCAGGTCGGAGATATCACGGCTGGAAAGCCCTATATGCTGCGGATGAAGTTCGGGGATCCTGAATATGCTCCGTTGGACCGGAAGTGGAGTGCGGCGAACACTTACCTGGACTTGGCGGCGAGTGCCACGGATGCGGCCAAACACTTCCGCGATCAAAATGACCATGAAGTGGAGAAGCTTTTTTGGTCGCAGTTCCACAATCCAGAGCGCCCACTTTCAGTATCCGATCGTTGGGCCGCATGCGCGGAGCTGAATAGGTTATCCGGACTCGCCATGAATCATGTGGTGAGTCATCTATGGCCGAAAAGGCCCAAGCCAAAGAGTTATTTTAGCTTGGTGCAGCAGTTCCTCGGTGCGGTGCCACATATTGATGCAATGAAGAGGTCGGCGTGCATAGAGGGTGCACAGATGGCTCTTGCCCGTGTCAAGACATACTGGGCGGATATGAAGGCCAGTGTTGTTGCATCCCAAGACTCGGACGAAAGCCGAGTACCTGCTGAGCACTATTTTCAGGAAGTTCTGCAGGGCGCTCGTTTAATAGAGACGCAGTGCTCAAAGGATGTTATGTTTGAATAACATGTATCATTGTAAAACAATGTTTCGATGGAAAAAGCTTTTTATACTTGTGCTTCCAAGAATTAAAATACCTCTTGTGCGGCCGTTAATGTATATGTATATATATCCTGAAAGATGGCAGTCTTCGGCTTCAGCCCCCACGCATATAATGCGGGGGTGTTCGCAGAAGGCGCATTTTCACACTTGATCCAACGTCTTGGTCCTATAAAGGAGGTGATAGCGCAGCGAACTAGGCAACCGGACTATAATTGTCAGGACCCCGACTCAATGCCACATCAACCTAGCATGTAACACCTCATATCACTTTGCGGCCTCACGCACGGTATTCCCACGGGTGTCGCCTTCCCTTTGCTCGGGACCGTTTGCGCCTTTTGGCACACGTATATGATAGTGTCGCTAGCATCCATATGATAAGGAGCCCGGGCTAACATGGCTAGTCGTAAACCCAAAGTGGCACAAACTTACAGGGACAGGCATCCATGACCCAACATCAAACATGTCGGTCATCAGCGAGTGAATCCAGGCTGTAGCACTGGGCTAGCAGGACTCCGGTGAACCGGGCTGTAGAGGGCTAACAGGACTCCGGTATTCATCGCGTGACATTTCCTCGAGGGGACAGACACAGGAACGAAGAAGGACACATGCCGGCCAGCCTAAGTGTTCCGGAGCAGTAGCAAGCTACCATGGCTCAGTGGAAGCACTAGGAGACATTTCCCGGTAAGAAAGGCTACTAAGGATAAACAACTAGATAGTCAAATCCCACACATACCAAGCATTTCAAACATACACACAATATGTTCGATATGTGTAAATACAACATGGCATCACAACATAACTCTACGACTCAAGTATGTATTCATTAGGCTCCGAGGAGCGAGATATTACAAACAGGGGTCTCATGACCCAACAGTCAGAGCATACAAGTCAAAGCACATGCGGAAGCTTAACATGTCTGAGTACAGACATCTACAAAAGAAAAAGGCTGAGAAGCCTGACTATCTACCAGATCCTGCCGGGGGCACAAGATCGTAGCTGAGGTAATAAGCTAAACGTCGAAGTCCATGTGAAACTACTAGCGAGACTGACGTCTCTCTGCAAAAACATAAAATAGGCAAACGTGAGTACAAATGTACCCAGCAAGACTTACATCAGAACTAACTACATATGCATCATTATCAACAAAGGGGATAGTGGAGTTTAACTGCAGCAAGCCAGCTTTGACTCGGTGGCTATCCTGAACTACGACTGCAAGTAACTCTTTTTGAGGTGGCGCACACGAGTCCACATATTCACCATATCAATACACCACTATGGATTCACTCCCGTCTCCCTACGAGAACGCCATCCATAGCACTCACACTTATCTTGCGTATTTTAGAGTATCCACTTTCACTTGTCTATGAACTGTTATAGGCAACCCAGAAGTCCTTTACCGCGGGCACGGCTATTCGAATAGATGATGTACACCCTGCAAGGGTGTACTTCTTCACACACGCTCTCACCACTTACCGCTGTTTACACGACATGTACTCGGCATCCTTCAAGCGGAAGCCCAACGAGGGTGTCGGCCACGACCTACCTAAACACTCAAGTCTCTATCCAGGTTTATCGCCTATTCAAGTTCCATCCGCAGGGAGTCCGGCCGAGGTTTCCACATACGGCCCCGAACGATGTGTACAGGGTTCCGCGACACCAAATGGGCGCCTGGTATACCCGGCCACGTGCCTACCGCATCACAGCCCACCCCTCCAGTCAGCGCTTCCCACGGCCTCCAGCATACTACAAACACCAGAAACTACTTGCAACTCCTGGACAGAGGAAAGGGTGATTAAGAAGACGAGAGGGTCCATTGTTTCGGGCCCAATGCGTGGTAGTAGCTGTTTCATGGATCACAAACACAGAACTCAGTTCCTGAGGACGGCTTCAATGAGACAACCCACCATGTACTCCTACATGGCCTCTCACTGCTACCTTTACCAAATCGTGTTCACATACTTAGCTCACACACAGTAGGACATGTTTACACACCTCTGATTCACCCCCGATGAATCAGACCTGACTCAACTCTAAGAAGTAGCAGGCATGACAAACAAGCATGAATGAGTAGGCACACTAGGGCTCAAACAACTTGAAAGTGCGTTATGTCGACTAGAGGGGGGGTGAATAGGCGATTTTTATGAATTCTTCACTGAGGAATTTGCCAGTGAGGAAATTCCTTAGTGAAGAACTATTAGCAGCGGAATAAGTACTCAGAAGTAAGCATAACAGAATACAAGCATGGTCATCATGATGAAATGAAGACTAGCACAGAGTACAGAAAGCGTAATCACAGGATAACACAAGATGAAGACATACAGACTGAACAAATTGAACTGAGGAAATTGAGAAAGTCTTCAGCCAAAGTCTTCAAACACAGATATGAACAAACACTCAACATGGTAACGAGGAAATGAAAGGGTTGAGGAAATAGAACCAGTAGGTGAGTGAAGACAATGATTTGGTAGACCAGTTCCAACTGCTGTCTCAGTTGTACGTCTGGTTGGAGAGGCTGAGTATTTAAACTCGAGGACATGCAGTCTCGGACACCCAGTCTCTAAGCACGCAGCTCAGGACACCCAGTCCTCACCGTATTCTCCTTGAACTAGGATCACACAGATTCCGCCCAATCACTCGTGGTAAGTCTTCAGGCGACTTCCAAACCTTCACAGACTTGGTCACTCGACGATCCACAATTCCTCTTGGATGCTCTAGACCTTGACGCCTAACCGTCTGGAAGAAGCACAGTCTTCAAAGGTAACAAGCGTCGGATCCACGCAGGATCAATTTCTTCAGTGATGCTCAATCACTTTGGGGTTTGTAGGTGTTTGGGTTTGGGATTTTCCTCACTTGATGATTTTCGCTCAAAGTCCTCGGAGGATGGATTGCTCTCAAATGACAAGTGTCAAGTTCTCTCGGAGCAGCCAACCAGCTAGTGGTTGTAGGGGGCGGCTCTTTATAGCCTAGGGAGCAGCCCGACATGATAAGACATAAATGCCCCTCAATGATATGACCGTTAGGTGGATAAGATATTTTGGGACAGCTGGCGCGCAGCACAGCAACGGTCGGAAATTTGACTCTCAAATTCCTCAGGGCTATCATGTTCCTCACTGTGTAGGTAATTCGCACTGGCGAATTCCTAACTCCTCAGTCAGAACAAATTCATCAGCGACCAGAAGAACTTCGTCTCTGTCACTGAAGAAAGTGGCTGAACTGTATGAGATTTCCAAAGGCTTCACTCGAAGGGATTGGTAGGTGTAGGATTTTGAGTTGAGCATCACATGGAAATTTTTCCTTAGTATTTCCTCGACCCCCTTTAACAGTACGGTGTTTCCTATGACTCAAGAAAGAGAAAATGAAACTACGAAAACAAAAGTCTTCACGATTCATGTTCCACAGATGAATACCAAGTCTTCAAGGTCACACCAATTTCTTCACTTTCAAAGTCTTCAGAAAGTCTTCAGAATATCAAAGTCTTCAGTTGAAGAACTTCATTTTTAGGGGTCGACTTTCTCTGTAAATATCAAACTCCTCATAGACTTATAGACCTGTGTGCACTCACAAACGCATTAGTCCCTTAACCTATAAGTCTTCAATACACCAAAATCAGTAAGGGGCACTAGATGCACTTACAATCTCCCCCTTTTTGGTGATTGATGACAACATAGGTTAAGTTTTCAACGGGGATAAATATATGAAGTGTATATACTGATTTTGAGGAATTTGATTGCAAGATATAGAAGAACTCCCCCTGAAGATGTGCATAGTGAGGAATTTGCTTTTGAGGCATTGCACATTTGAAGAGTTGAATCATGGAGATCTCCCCCTATATCTTGTAATTCATACACGCATTTGACATATAATATGAAGAATTTGAAATGCATGATGAAATATGGTGCCTGATGAGATTCAACATGCGTGCAATGTCATTAACGAGGAAATAAGCATGCAGAGCATAATGCAACAAAAGTATCAGCGCACCATCGGGTTTAAGATTACAACTCGATCGAAATAAAAGTTTCAGAAGAACGAGAGTTGTAACTTAAAAAAATGCCCTTAATATAGACCCGCTTGAAGACTAACTCAGATTTCTCCCCCTTTGTCATCAAATAAACAAAAGGATTGAAACTGAGGACTAACGCCCCTGAAGAATTTCAAGTCGATGGAGGAGCGCCAGCGTTGTCGGGGTTGTTTGTTGTAGCAGGGCCTGCCGCAGTGTCGTCCAAATCTTCATACTCATCAGTGTCACGCGATGAAGAATAAGAGCTGGCCACCAAGGAAGGAACTTTGACCTTCTTGAATTTTTTCGGTGGAGGTGCAGACCAGTCAAATTCTTCCTTGAGACCCATATTCTTCAGATCTGCAGCACTGTAGACATGAGAGAGAACAGCCCAGGTATGGTTGAAGGTTTCATGGAGGTAGTAGTGGTTCTTCTTCACTGCATTGTGTGTTGAGGTCATGTTGTGAAGAATTGAACCAAACTGACGCTTGACCCATTTATGATTGCGATCAACCTTCTGATGAAGACTGAGGAGTAACTCACGATCAGTCATCACCCTGGGTGCTATGGCTTGAGGATTTTGCTTGGCTGAGGTATTTGCGGCAGAGTCATGTGTGGCAGAATCGTCATTGGTAGAGTAAGATGCAGCCTTGCGAAATTGACCATCCAATGGACGAATGCCTTCATCGATCATAGCAGCGGCCTTGCCTTTATCATCAGCTGATGAAACTGTCCGTTTGAGGACTTCAATGGGAGGCAAGTAGCTACCGTGGTTCAGAGTGTCAGCTTTGTAATTCAGTGAAGATCTTGCCCTGATGAATCTCATAATCCAAGGAGCATAGGGCTTCAGCTCGAATGGTGACATAGCAATATTGGCCAGAGTCCTCATGAAGAAATCATGGAAGTTTATGGGAACGCCATGAATGATGTTGAAAAGCATATTCTTCATGATGCCAACGACTTCTTCATCATTTGAGTCGTGGCCTTTGATGGGACTCATTGTCTTCGTCAGAATTCGATAGACAGTCTGAGGCACATAGAGTAATTCCTTGATGAGGAATTTGGTTCGTGGGGCCTGCCTTGGCTTCAATGGCTTCATCAGCAGTTGCATATAGTGATTTGAAAGTTCTGGTTCGTTGTAGATACAACGAGCATCATCAAGTGGAGGACTGAGTGGTAGAGCATGAAGCAATTCAGTTGCAGGTGCCTTGTAGTGAGTATTTTCAGACATCCAGTCTAATACCCAGGAGTTCACGTCTTCAACATCTCCGGTGATGTGCAGAGTTGCATAGAATTGAAGAATGAGTTCTTCATTCCAGTCACAGATATCAATGCAGAAATTTAGAAGTCCTGCGTCGTGAAGAACACTGAGGACTGGCTCAAAGCCGGGCAGAGACTCCATGTCCACATGAGGAATATGTGCATGATCGAAGACTTTGTCTTTGTTGAAGAGCACTGAGGAATAGAAATTGGCTTGGCTGGCAGTCCAGAAACGCCTCTTGCTTATGCGAGCAGAATCATATGGATTATAGTCAGTGAAGAATACATGCTCGGCAAAGAAATCTTCAGCCTTGAACTTCTGTTTGCTTGAGAACGGATTCTTTTGCTTTGGCAGAGGGATGTTAGTGAGTTGCATCACCACCTCAGGTTCTTCAGGCTGAGGAATTTCTTGTTCCTCAACAGGTGCAGTCTGAGGATCAGCAGCAGCAGGTTCATCAGCACTAGTGGCTGGAATTTCTTCATGCACAGAGAGAGTGGGTTGAGTTTCTTCAGAGCCCATTTGAACTGTTGGTGCAGGGGACTGAGGAATGTGTTGGAGCGGGATGAAGAGAGGAGTATTGGGGTGCTGACTTTCCCAAAAGTCATCATTCATCACAGGTGTGGTGCACCCAATATCCACATCTTCATCTTCAATTTCCTCAACACCAGCCTCTTCAGCTGTGAACTGAGGCATAGGTGAGGAAATGATTGGCGTTGAAGGGATTGCGTCCACTTCAATTTCTTCATCAATCTGCTCTGACGAAGCAGCAGAATGATGTTCTTCATCAGATCCGATGGGGATCTCATAGTCTTCTCCAAAAGGAACAAGGTCCTTTGATGGCATGGAGGAAATCGGAACAACATCAATTGGATTTTCGAGTGAGCTGGTCATTGGCTTCAGTTTCTTCGCAGCCGAAGAGTTTGACACAGCTGATGCCTTCCTTTTCTTCACTGCAGCTCGCTCTGCAGCCTTTGTCTTCTTCACATCAAATGCACATGGAAGAATTGGAGTTGGTGTAGGTGAAGATGGAGCTGAGGAATCTGGTTGGTTTTCTTCAGGCACAACTGATGCAGTTGCCCTGACTTCTTCAGTTTCTTCAGGCGCACCACTAGTGGATGCCCTGGCAATTTCTTCAGCGGCTGGAATAGGATCATCAGCCCTGGAACTGGCATTTTCATCAGCAGCCTGAACTTCATCAGCGGTGCTGGCATGTTCTTCAGTCGGCTGAGCTAAGACTTCAGCCTGAGGAATTTCATGTTGCGTTGGAGCAGCAACATTGGTGAATTTCTTCGTCAGGTTGACGAATCTGACTTTGGCTCCTTGCCAATCAACATAGTAGGCATCAAAATCCTTGCTGAGGGCTTGAATTTCAGAATGAGCCTGGAGAAGTTCCTCAGGTGTCATTCTGACCGTTTTTCTTCAGGAGCTTCTCCTTTCTGTATTGAGCTTTCTTAATCTCTCTTGCCTTTTCAAACTTCCATTCTCTTCAGTGATGAAATGGGTCAGCATGTGACTTTGACCAGCGGTCAGATGAAAATCAGGCATGGGGGTGAAGAGATCAATATAATCGAGGATTTTCCTCGGATCCAGCAGCAGTGGCACAGATGTGCCTTTGGCTCTAGCGGCCTTTACCTGTCTGTCTCTGATGATTTCTGCGAGTTCATCATCAGAAGCTTCATCATCAGATGGCACATGGAATGCGACCTGTTTCTTCTTTGGACTTGGCCGAGGACCTCGTCCAGCTGTTGCTTTGGTCTTCAGCAGAGTCGGGCCAGATGATGACTTTGGTGCAGCTGAGGAACTTTCTGAAACACCAGAGGCAATCGAGAAACCAGCAGTCCTTTGACAAGTAGTCAGATGCACATGAGCTGAGGACTTTGAAGGAGCAGTAGCAGTGTGAGGAATTTGCCGTGCGGGCGCTGGTGAGGAACTTGGCCGTGAGGGTGCTGTTGAGGAACTTAGCCGTGAGGGCGCTGTTGGTGAAGCACTTGGCTTACGAGCAGGCTTCTTTGGCATGGATTTCCTCGGTTTGACTGAGGCCTCAGTAGCAGTTGCAGTGGAAGAATCCTCATTGAATTTCTTCACTGCCTCCTTGGCTTGTCTTGCCAATTTGGCTTGGCGCTTAGCCCATTCTTCAGGAAAGTCCTCACCACGTTTGATGCTAGTGGGGTCAGCTACTTGGCCAAGTGCCAATGGAGCTCTTGGGCATGGAGGATTGAGGGCTAATTTCTTCATGTACTTTGGAGTCACATATCTGTATTCCCTCCATTCCCTTGCCCATCTCCGTTCAATCTTCTGAATGCGCACCTTGCGCTGATTTTTGTTTTCTTTGCCATATTTTGCTTCATCAGGTGTGCAATAGTCAGCATAAATTTCTTCAGGGATTTCAAACGCAGTAATAACCTCAGGTTTCTTTCCTCCTTTCTGCGGCTTCTTACCGTCTGCCATATTCTTCAGTTGAGGAATTTGAACAAATGAGTTCTCTGAAGAAGTATGCAGTTTTTCTTCGAGGAATGCTGCAAATGAGTTAAGTTGATGAGAACCTAGTGATTCAGCAGTAGACATGAGTACCTGTGAATAGAGTACAGGTGCGAGGAATTTGGAGAGGTCATATGCGTTCTGAGAAGGTTTTTGAAAAGAACAAGTTTTGAGGAATTTGACCAGATGAACCTTGAGGAATTTCACTAAGCGTTCTTGTCTTAGATTCCAGAGTTGTACAGATCGAAAATCCACACAATTAGGGAATCTTGAAGAAAATGGTTGCTTAGAGAAACAGTTCAAGATCATATGATGTGGGTGTGTTCGTATGTGAGAAGATTTGAAGAATAAACACCTTTGAAGATTTTCAGGAAAGCTTGAGAATCAAAGCGAGTAATAAAAGTAACTTTTAATTACCCGAAATGAACAACACGACGAACTGAGAAGAACAGATGGGAAGTTCGTCAGGTTAGATCTTCCTTGCCCTAACTCGGCAGAGGAAGACAGCTACGGCGGCGGCGGAGTGAAGATTTCCGCGGTCGGCGTGAGTACGACGGCGACGGGGTCGAGGCAGCGAAGCTCTTCCTCACCGGTGATGGTGGAGTAGCGGTGGCGCTAGGGTTTGAGGAGCTCGAGCGGGAGAGAGATGGTCGAGCGGAGTAAATGAAGTGAGGAAGGGGAGAGGGGTATTTATAGACACGGTGAAAAACTGTTCGCCCGAAGATTTAGGACGAACGTGCCCCTGCCCTTTCTCCTTCTCACGACATGTGTCACCCACGTACTGTGTAGTGGAGATCGTGTACGATCGTGGGTGAATAGAATAATGCATTGTGGGATGCGGAACAGTTTGAGCGGCAAAACCGAAAATTTGGATAAGATTTGTTTTAAAGTTTCGTTCGCAATTTCTTCAGCTGCCAAGGACACAGTGAAGACTTTGAACGAGTTTCAAATAGAACGCACATGAAGAATTTGTGAATAGATTGGGTTGAGTATAGCATAGAGGGGAAGGGTCCGATCACATTCACTTAGCAGAAAAAGCAACTTGAAGAAATAGCTATAAGTGAATGCTGTAGAGGACATAAACTCATATATATATATATA
>NC_057804.1:590391102-590428004 GCF_018294505.1 Triticum aestivum | reverse complement strand
TAGCCAATGAAGAAAACGAAGGAAACAGTGAAGATTTTGTAAAGTTGAAGAATTTGAAAAATTGAAGAATTTCAAAACTGAGGAAAAACTCAAATTGAAGATTTTCAACTTTTTGTGGTGGCGTGACCCACCATATAAGAATGATGATTTCAGACACCGCGTACAATTTGTCGTAGGGTTCTGAGAATCAAATTCTTCACACTTAGAGTGTTATTCTTCATTGATTGAAGAAAAACGTTTCTTCATGTGTTGCACATCTAAGTCATCAATTTTGCATAAGTGTTAGGATGTGTGTCCTTTTCACAGAACATTCGAAGATTCTAAGATATTTAGTTCACACCACAACTTGCTAAATCTCTTCTCATCCAAGGGCTTAGTGAAGATATCAGCTAACTGTTCTTCAGTCTTCACGTGCTCGATGGAGATGTCGCCCTTCAACACATGATCACGAAGAAAATGATGATGAATCTGAATGTGCTTTGTCTTCGAGTGCTGAACTGGGTTGTGAGCAATCTTGATGGCACTCTCATTGTCGCAGAGGAGAGGCACATTCTTCACGTTGACGCCATAGTCCTTGAGTGTTTGCTTCATCCAAAGCAGTTGAGCACAGCAAGAGCCAGCAGCAATGTATTCAACTTCCGCAGTAGACAGTGATACGTAGTTCTATTTCTTCGAGGACCAACAGACCAAAGATCGTCCGAGGAAATGACAAGTGCCAGAAGTTGACTTGTGGTCCACACGATCACCAGCATAGTCAGAGTCAAAATATCCAATGAGATCAAAAACAGAGCCCTTGGGGTACCATAATCCTAGTGTTGGTGTGTGAGCTAGATATCGAAGAATATGCTTCACAGCCTTATGGTGTGATTCCTTCGGTGCAACTTGAAATCGGGCACACATGCAAACACTAAGCATTATATCTGGCCTAGATGCACATAAGTACAATAAAGAACCAATCATGGAGCGGTATACCTTGTGATCAAAGTCAATACCATTTTCATCAGTGCATAGATGGCCTTTTGTGGGCATAGGAATTTTGACGCCTTTGCAATCTTGCATGCCGAATTTCCTCAGTACATCTTTGAGGTATTTCTCCTGAGATATGAATATGCCATTGCGCTGTTGACGAATTTGAAGACCTAAGAAAAATATCAACTCTCCCATCATAGACATTTGATATTCTTCACTCATCATATAGGCAAATTCATCACTATATCGTTGGTCAGTACAGCCAATGATAATATCATCAACATATATTTGGCACACAAACAGTTCACCATCATAAGATTTAGTAAAGAGAGTAGGGTCGAGTGAACCGGGTGTGAAGCCATTCTTCACGAAGAATTCCTTCAATGTATCATACCACGCCCGAGGGGCTTGCTTGAGGCCATAGAGGGCCTTATTAAGTTTGAAGACTTTGTCAGGATTCTTTGGATCTTCAAAACCTGGGGGTTGAGCAACATATAATTCTTCCTCAATCTTACCATTGAGGAATGCACTTTTCACATCCATTTGATATAAGATGATATCATGATGATTAGCATAAGCAAGTAATATGCGAATAGCCTCAAGTCTAGCAACAGGTGCAAAAGTTTCATCGAAATCAATTCCTTCAACCTGTGTGTAGCCTTGAGCTACCAGTCGTGCCTTATTCCTTACCACAAGGCCATTTTCATCTTGCTTGTTACGGTAGATCCACTTTGTGCCAATGATATTATGCTTGTGAGGATCTGGACGTTTGACCAGTTCCCAGACATTGTTGAGCTCGAACTGATGTAATTCTTCCTGCATAGCCTGAATCCACTCCTGCTCCAAAAATGCTTCATCTACCTTAGTGGGTTCTGTGATAGAGACAAAAGCATAGTGCCCACAAAAGTTAGATAAATGTGAAGCTTTTGAGCGTGTGAGAGGACCTGGCGCTTCAATGTCATCGATGATCTTGTCAACTTGTACTTCTTTTGCAACGCGAGGATGAGCTGGTTGACGTCGAGGTATTTGATCATTTTCCTCAGCATCATTATCTTCAGGTGCGTCAGCTCGATGTTCTTCGCGTACTGGAATGAATTCTTCAGCAAATTCTTCAGTAGGAATGACATCTTCAGTTGCCTTGAACTTGATAGAATCCTCAGGTGCTGGTTCATCTAACACAGAAGGTAGGTGCTCTCTTTGCGAGCCATTAGTTTCATCGAACCGCACATCTACAGTTTCAACAATCTTGTGAAGAGCGATGTTGAAGACTCTGTAGGTGTGCGAGTCCTTTCCGTAACCAAGCATAAAACCTTCATGTGCTTTCGGTGCAAATTTAGAATTGTGGTGAGGATCTCTAATCCAACATCTAGCACCGAAGACTTTAGAATAACTCACATTGGGTTTCTTGTCAGTGAGGAGTTCATAGGCCGTCTTCTTGAAGAATTTGTGAAGATATACTCTATTGATGATGTGGCACGCAGTATCAATTGCATCAATCCAAAAACGATCCGGCGTTTTGTATTCATCAAGCACAGTGCGAGCCATCTCAACAAGAGTTCTGTTCTTGCGCTCCACGACACCATTTTGCTGAGGAGTATAAGGAGCAGATAACTCATGAGTAATACCAAGTTCATCAAGATAGTCATCAAGAGTGGAATTCTTGAACTCAGTTCCATTGTCACTTCTGATGTGCTTGATCTTCACACCAAAGTTGGTTGAAGCCCTCGAAGAAAATTGTTTGAAGACTTCCTGCACTTCATGTTTGTAAGTAACAATGTGTACCCATGTATATCGAGAGTAATCATCAACAATGACAAAACCATATAGAGAAGCAGCATTAGTGACTGCTGAGTAATGATTAGGTCCGAAGAGGTCCATGTGAAGCAATTCGAATGGACGAGTAGTGGTCATGATAGTCTTCGCTGGATGCTTGGCCTTGGTCATTTTTCCAGCTTCACAGGCTCCGCATAAGTGATCCTTGAGGAATTTGACATTCTCAATGCCAATGACATGCTTCTTCTTCGCAAGCATGTGCAAATTCCTCATGCCTGCGTGACCAAGTCGTCGATGCCATAGCCAGCCTTCTGAAGCTTTTGCAAGTAGGCACACGGCTGGTTGTGGTCCTGTAGAGAAATCAACAATATACAAATCTCCTCTCCTAAAGCCTTCGAAGACTTTGGAATTGTCAGCTTCCATAATCACAACACAATGATACTTGCCAAAGACAACAACCATATCAAGATCACAAAGCATTGAGACTGACATGAGATTGTATCCTAAGGACTCAACAAGCATGACTTTGTCCATGTGTTTATCCTTAGAGATCGCAACCTTACCAAGACCCAATACCTGACTTTTGCCTTTGTCAGCAAAGATGATATGCTTCAGATGTGATGGTGATAAAGGAGCATCCATCAAAAGATTCTTGTCACCAGTCATGTGATTTGTACATCCACTATCGAGGACCCATTCAGTGGTTTTGGGTTGATCATCCTGCAGATGAATTAGTGTAACTTACAATCTCATATGCTTCATCAGTGAAGAATATGATATTAAGCTCATCAGATGAATTTCATCAAGCGGTAAACAGATATAGCAGTATGAGGACGTGTGAAATGAAAGTTCATTTCATCATGGTTAGCCTGCGTCCTTTCAGGCAATTTTGTCAGGTCCCCGGCAAATTCTTCAGACATTAAGGCATGTCTGGAGACCTGACCCTGCAGAAGAGATTAGTTCTTTTTCTTCACCACCCACATCTGAAGGGGTGGCAAAGAGTTCATCACTCTGCGAGCACCATAGAGAATGGTGGCATAGAAGCCAAACCATTTTGTTTCACATAAGAGGGGTTAGGGTAAGCATATGAATAAGCAGAGAAATTCTTCGAGGACTTATGAACATAATGATTTGAAGAATAATGTGCATATTCGTAGCCCTTAGCTCTACCCTGCGAAACAGAGTTGTTAGCACGATGATAGTCATATGAGGACTTTGATCCATTTGAGGAATTTGATCCACGTGAGGAATTTGGTCCATATGAGGACTTGGATCCATATGAAGAATTAGGTCCATATGAAGAGTTTGTTCTGGGGTTCCTATTCTTCACAGGTGGTGTCATAAGGACATTCACCTGAATACTTTCAACATAACTTTTGGGAACCCAGATTTTCTTCATAGGGGAACCGTTCCTGCAGTTAGTCCCAACATATCTAGCAAATACTTCACCATTCTGATTTTTGAACAGCTTATAGTTGGAGTCAAATGACTCATCAGAAAAATGAGGAGATTCACATGTAAAGCCAGATAACATGGATGGATCAACTGGAGGTCCCTTTGCAGCAACCCATGAGGTTTTGGGGTACTGCTCAGGCTTCCAATATGTTCCATCAGCATTAAGTTTCCTCTCAAAGGCAATACCCTCTTTCCTAGGGTTTCTGTTGAGGATCTGCTTTTTGAGCACATCATAGAGAATCTGATGCCCTTTGAGGCTTTTGTACATGTCTATCGTGTACAGTTCCTTCAGCCCTGCATCGTCAGTGATACTAGCAATGTCCTCAGATGAGGAATTAGTGATAGCAGAGGCAGGTGAAGAATTTGTAACAGTTGAAGCATTTGAACATTCAGGTGAAGAATTAGTAGATTCACGTTCAATGCACTTTAAGCATGGAGGAACAAATTCTTCCTGAGAAGTGCTGATTTGTTGAGCAAGTAATGAATCGCGCTCCTTCTGAAGATCTTCATAACTCACTCTTAGCTTCTCAAGATCTTGCTTTCTTTGAAGAAATTCATAAGAAAGTTTCTCATGATCAGATAAGAGAGTGTTATGATGACTTTGAAGGTTATCAAACCTAGACTGAAGTCTCTGAAGATTTTCAGTCAGGGCTTTAGTGCGATCCATTTCTTCACCCAACATATCATCACTTTTGTCTAGCATGTTTTGAACCTTTTCCAAGGCATGTTGTTGTTTGGTGGCAATGCAAACAAGTTTGGTATAGCTAGGTTCAATATCATCATCAGATTCACAGTCACTAAATTCAGATGAGGAACATTCGGTTACCTTGACACCCTTTGCCATGAGACAAGATGCAGAAGATGATGATTCTGGTTCGAAAGTCATCGTTTTGAGAGATTCCTTGAAGTCCTCGAACCAAGGATCATGACGGGTTCGATGACCTTCATAGACATCGGATATTCGGTCCCAGATAAGCTTTGCATTGCAAAGATGCATAATGAGCCTGAATTGGTCTCTGGATAGACAGGAACAGATGATATCCTTCACCATGCAGTCAAGTCAAGTGTATTTGCGAATATCATCTGTGTTCGCCGACTTGCATAGATCAGTAAGACCAATCTCAGTGACGGTCCACAGCTTGCTATCCCTTGCCATGAGGCGCTTCCTCATCATGGCCTTCCACTTGGGATAATCATGACCGTCAAAGACAGGGCATGTCACTTTCTTCATACCTGCGATCGACATAACTAAAAACTCCAGGCGGTTAAACCAAAATCACACAGAACAAGGGAGTACCTTGCTCTAATACCAATTGAAAGTGTGTTATGTCGACTAGAGGGGGGTGAATAGGCGATTTTTATGAATTCTTCACTGAGGAATTTGCCGGTGAGGAAATTCCTTAGCGAAGAACTATTAGCAGCGGAATAAGTACTCAGAAGTAAGCATAACATAATACAAGCATGGTCATCATGATGAAATGAAGACTAGCACAGAGTACAGAAAGTGTAATCACAGGATAACACAAGATGAAGACATACAGACTGAAGAAATTGAACTGAGGAAATTGAGAAAGTCTTCAGTCAAAGTCTTCAAACACAGATATGAACAAACACTCAACACGGTAATGAGGAAATGAAAGGGTTGAGGAAATAGAACCAGTAGGTTGGTGAAGACAATGATTTGGTAGACCAGTTCCAACTGCTGTCTCAGTTGTACGTTTGGTTGGAGCGGCTGAGTATTTAAACTTGAGGCCACGCAGTCCCGGACACCCAGTCTCTGAGCACGCAGCTCAGGACACCCAGTCCTCACCGTATTCTCCTTGAACTAGGATCACACAGATCCCGTCCAATCACTCGTGGTAAGTCTTCAGGCGACTTCCAAACCTTCACAAACTTGGTCACTCGGCGATCCACAATTCCCCTTGGATGCTCTAGACCTTGACGCCTAACCGTCTGGAAGAAGCACAGTCTTCAAAGGTAACAAGCGTCGGATCCATGCAGGATCAATTTCTTCAGTGATGCTCAATCACTTTGGGGTTTGTAGGTGTTTGGGTTTGGGATTTTCCTCACTTGATGATTTTTGCTCAAAGTCCTCGGAGGATGGGTTGCTCTCAAATGACAAGTGTCAAGTTCTCTCGGAGCAGCCAACCAGCTAGTGGTTGTAGGGGGCGGCTCTTTATAGCCTAGGGAGCAGCCCGACATGATAAGACATAAGTGCCCCTCAATGATATGACCGTTAGGTGGATAAGATATTTTGGGACAGCTGGCACGCAACACAGCAATGGTCAGAAATTTGACTCTCAAATTCCTCAGGGCTATCATGTTCCTCACTGTGTAGGTAATTCGCACTGGCGAATTCCTAACTCCTCAGTCAGAACAAATTCATCAGCGACCAGAAGAACTTCGTCTCTGTCACTGAAGAAAGTGGCTGAATTGTATGAGATTTCCAAAGGCTTCACTCGAAGGGATTGGTAGGTGTAGGATTTTGAGTTGAGCATCACATGGAAATTTTTCCTTAGTATTTCCTCGACCCCCTTTAACAGTACGGTGTTTCCTATGACTCAAGAAAGAGAAAATGAAACTATGAAAACAAAAGTCTTCACGCTTCATGTTCCACAGATGAATACCAAGTCTTCAAGGTCACACCAATTTCTTCACTTTCAAAGTCTTCAGAAAGTCTTCAGAATATCAAAGTCTTCAGTTGAAGAACTTCATTTTTAGGGGTCGACTTTCTCTGTAAATATCAAACTCCTCATAGACTTATAGACCTGTGTACACTCACAAACGCATTAGTCCCTTAACCTATAAGTCTTCAATACACCAAAATCACTAAGGGGCACTAGATGCACTTACACAACTCCTACTCATGCTAGTGGGTTTCATCTATTTACTGTGGCAATGACAGGTCATGCAAAGGATAAAGGGGTTCAGCTACCGCAGCAAGTAACAGATGAATCATTGTTGTCCTAATGCAGTAAAAGAGAGCAGGAGCGAGAGAGTGGGATTGTATCGGAATGAACAAGGGGGCATTGCTTGCCTGGCACTTCTAAAGATAGCATTGAGTCTTCATCAGTGTCAACGATCACAACATCGGTATAACATCTACCGAGGGGGAACAACACCGGCAAACAGAGAAGAAACACGATCAATGCAATGCACAATATGATGCATGCTATGACATGGCAATATGAATGTGTTGGGCTAATGCAACTATAATCATATGGATTTGAGTTAGTTTGAACCCAAGGTTCAAGTTCAAATTGAAACTATGACTTAAAAAAGTGCATTAACATGTTTTGATATAAACAGCAGGTTTAAGTTGCTTAAACATGCATGAAACCAGTGCAGATGGATAGATTGGATTTTTCTGATCATTTTTCATATATGACTTATTTCATTTGGAGTTACAGATTAATTTCTATGATTTTTAGAAGTTTAGGGCATTTTCTGGAATTTCCTGAATAAGAATAAATCCAGAAAATGTTTTATTGCGTCAGCAGTGCGTCAGGGTGACGTCAGTGGTCAAAGGGGACGTCCAGGTCAACCTGATTAGTGGGTCCGCGTGTCAGCAGTTATTTAAACTAACTAAATTTAGTTAGTTCTAATCTAAGTTAATTAGTAGAGGGGGGGGGTTCCCACTTGTCATAGACTCAGGGGAGTCAACCTGGGCCCACCCAATCAAGGTCAACAGGTCAAACTCACCGGCGTTTAGCCGCCAGCGAGGCCAGACGCGGCGGTGAGAGTGCATTAACGCGTTCCGGCGACCAAATGAGCGGCGGAGGGCATCTACGTGTAGCTAGGAGCAAGCCGCGGCGTTTGGTGGCAGTGGTTGGACTCGGGGTGGCCGGGAACATCGTCGGCGACGACCTTGGCGGTCGCCAGAGTCGGGTGAGGTCGAACCCGAGGCTGCGAGGCACGGAGAGGCACCGGAAGTGGTGCATTGGACTCGTGGGGGTGCGGTGGAGTTAGTGGACAAGGTGGTGAGGCCTGTGGGTGGCCGAAGTCACGTCGGCGACGAGCTCCGCGGTGGCGCGTGCGGGTGAGCTTCATGCAGTCGATGCAGGGCTCGAGAGCGAGAACGGGAGGGATGGAGAGGTAGCTGAGCTCACGGCGGTCACGTAGGAGCATACGGCGCGGTCGGGGACGAGCTGATGCGGCGGCGACGGCGAAGGGGATCTGCGACGGTGCTCGGTGAAGATGATCTCGGGGAAGACGAGGCAGGGATCGCGAGCGCTCGGGGCTCGGGCTGCTCGACGGAGTCAACAACGGCGGAGTTGTTGGACACGGTGGCTCGGTACGGGGACGACGGTGGACGCGGTTTCACGGTGGCGCGGGCGCAGCAGCGTCGGCCATGCGGAGGGAGAGGAGAGAGAGAGAGAGAGGCAGGGGGGAATGCGAGATGTGCACGGGGTCGGGGCGGCGACGTGGAGCTCGCCCAGGTGTCCAGGGGCGAAGCGGCAAGCAGCTGACGCCGTGGCAAGCTCGTGCTCGTCGGCGTCACCTCCCTGCCTGCCTGGCGGGGACGAAGCAGCTGGCTGGCACGGGCCAGCACAGTGCTGGGCCGCCAGGTGGGCCGGCCAGGTAAGAGGCCCAGGTAGGCGTTCTCTCTCTCTCTTTTCTAAATTGTTTTCTGTTTTCTATTTTTCTATAACTTCTGGACTTTATTTAAAATACCAAAACGTTTTCAAAAATCCTGAAAATAATTGTGGGCTCTTTTTGGAATATTCCCAACAACCCTCACTTAAGTTGAGAATTAATTGATCATTTAAAATATTATATAGCATTTAAATGCCCAATTGCAAATAGCATATGATTTAATCCAGAGCCCAAATATGACATGGAAAAAGGTGCAACACCTCTGGTTAATGTTTCCTGCATTTTCCAGAAATGATGAACATTTTTGAAAGCCATTTGGATTTACTGAAATTATTTTAGTTGAACCTAGTGAATTCCTTTGATGCTAGGGTTTAGGCAATCCCTATTTCAAGTTTTCAAAAGAATTTAAACATGATGCATGGAAGCTAAAGCAAAGACAAGCAAGGCCTGAACTGGGCATGTGACAACTCACCCCCACTAAACGAGAATCTCGTCCCGAGATTCAAACGTAGGGTAAGAAGGCACAGGGACACAAGCTAACACGATCTTCACGATCCAGGTTGCACTTCAAATGAACGCTGATTGGATCACCATCATTGTCTTGAAGTCTTGCTCTGAGAACTCCAACTAACATGACAACGAGAGGAAAGGGAAAGACTCTAAAAGATTCGATCTTCTCGAAGGTCGAGCAACTCAGGGTTAACTCATGGAATAGGACATGAAAACATCTCTGGAGCTGAGAGGCAAAACATGCATCAGGAGCGACAGAAGAAACAATTTGACGAGGGTTTCAAAATAGCGAGGGAAATTGCCATGATTCCAAAACGGGGCACCTCAGGGAAGGTGACTCAAAGAACTATTCCCATAAGTGGCAAAAAGAATTACCTTTGATTCAGAGATCATTGAAACTCTTTATACCAGCCTAAGGCAATTCTCGAGTGATTGTTTGGAGGGGTTGGGTAGAATGGCATACTCGGACTAGAATGGATGATGTGGACTACGTTGTTGAAGACAACACAATGGATGACCTTTGCTTATCATCATAAATGAATGGGACCCATGACAGGACCACTTTTGAAGAAGATCCTGGACAGCAACTGCTGAGAAGGACAACCCATGGAAAATTGGCCCGATGGGGTGCAAGCTGGGAACAACATGCAAATGTTGGAAATGTTCCAACCATCATATCTGCCTGAGATTCAGATCTGGTTGGAAACAAGATATTTCAGACAACATGTCTGGAAAAGAAAGTTTGCAACACAAACAGACGAGACGGAGTTGCGAGATTCTCGGGAATGAACTACGATAGCAAGCTCCAAAACATGAGCTGGTTCTGCTACAAACCTGTGAACACGCTGTCCAAGACAAGCATGACCACGTAGTAGTCTTATAATGAAACACTATCGAGGTCAGGTTAGGATTCATCATCAAGGATTTCGAAGTCTTTACGCGCGCTATACCTCTTTTCCTTGAACAAGTCAATCAGTGGCTTGGGGTGCTAGGGAACATATGGAATGAAGGTTGCAAGTCTCCAAACCACAGGATACTTCGCACATATGCATGAATGACTTGGGATGATTCCAGAGGAAGCAACAACAAGCTTTCTCGAATTCACTGCGGCAACTTGCATCGATTGCACGTGAACTTAAATAAAGTTGCTACTTTCATCCAAACATATGCTTCATGAACGGAACATGAATGCATTGTTTATAAACTTTCCAACACTAGCTTAATGTTTAACAAGATCATGGAGAAGATAAGGATGTTGTCGATGGGCTCAACTACAATTCATCCTGGTTTCCATAAAAATGGAATTCCATAATTATGAGAATAAGTGATAGTATTGGTCAGACCAAAGGATATAATGGTGTATGCTCGAGGGATCACCCACGAGTAAGACAACATTAAGAACATCATTGGTCCTAATTTGATTTGAGGACGGCCCACACTCAAACCAAAGTTTTGGCAAGACAATAGGTCCAACAACTGATCACGAGGATCAATCGATGAAGATATCATCTTTCTTCAACACACATACAAGATATCCCTTAAGATGAACTAAATCGGACAAGCTTCCATCTTCCAACTCTCCAAGTTGTTGTTTAGGTTGACCAAACAGCTCAGGGGTATGCAACATAGATTCTTGGAGAAGGGGTGGTTTATATGAAACCAACTTGATCACAAGATCAACATAACAGTCAGGTGACGACCTGGTGATACTTTCGAGAAGATATTCGGGAAATCACGAACCACTAATATGTTACTAAGCTCGAGAACAATCTTGCTTTTCAGGGCAAACGATATGATCAAGTAAGAAAGGGATTGGCATAGACCTAACTTATTGATAGAGGAGTGCACTAGAGATATGGACTAGGTAACATGATCAATCTTAGAATGATGATTTAATAACCAACACGCTAAGAATGAGAATATTGTCCATTAACTACCAAGACAACGGAGTTGCTAGGAGTTTGATTTCACACATCACGACTCACTTGCCAGCATTCGGGTTACAATAACACGGAAGCCGAGGAATGAACAATGATGGCAAGAGGTATCACTGTATCAAGAGTTCATAGGATGGTGTGCAATTCCCATGATATTCTTAATGTAAAAGATAATAATACTCCAAGGTAGAGCAGAACAAAAACTGGATTGGCATTTTGATCTGCGAAGTGCAACTACTTTGACCCAATCCTAGATATGGATGAGGTACTGGAGTTTGTTTCTCCTAGTCGTTCCAAATAGAATGGCTTGACGGACCACAAGAATAATAGGCATCGATGAACACGAGTGCATGACTACTCTTGACTATCAATTGATAGACGAGGGCCAGAAAACAACTAAAGAAGGACAACCCAAAAGAACATATGATTTTCTGAGTTGTGGATGCATGGACTAGTATGTCGAACCAAGTTCAACAGGTTTCTTCCGGATAACCCATGCAGAAAAGGTAGAACTGGCGATTCACCATATAGAATGGAGAACTCATCAAGAGCACTCTGATTGTGATCTTTTGGTTCAAAAGAACTCCTGCCAAGAATGGTTCATGGTATTTGGAAGAACGATATACCACGGACCTCGAGGACTATCGCAAAAGTTACTAATATCTTAAGGGAACTAGCAAATACTAACAACATGAAGTAGGGTGAATCTTGGGCTTCAAAAACCAGGAATAGAATACCTACTACTAAGTGGCATCACGGGATGCTTTCGAGAATAAAGGCCAGAATCATCACAATGGGACACAAAACGTGGCTAGATTACTAGGTGATACTCTAGACACCTAGGGTCATAATAATAACTCCGACATATATGAACAGAGTACCTCAACTCACCGATTAGTGTGGTTAATCTAGCCCAAAGGGACATCGGAACGGGAGGAAGGGATTGTGCAAATGCTTTAGACTATTTAGAAACCTGGGATGACTCGGACAACATAACGACTATAAATGCTCGAAAAGATTGGAGACATGCTACAAAAATGGTGGCATAGCCACTCAAAAGCACAATATCAAGGTTTCGAGATCAACAGTTAACATACGGAAGTACTAGGAACTGAACCAAGGCTTAAGTCCAACAATTCTATAAGTCTACGGATTAGTAACATGTGATCCTGATAGAAAGAAGAGAAAGCCTAGTTTCTTAACCCCGTAGGAAAGATAGGATGACTCAGATCAGAAGGCATAAGGTAAAGGAGTAAAAAGAGCCTTACGTTCCCATCCCACAATCAATTCCCTTACATATAACTAAAGCATTTCTAGACTCAACTTCGACCAGTTTGGCTTGGAGAACCTACAGGCAGTCAAGCTCTGATACCAAAGCTGTCAGGACCCCGACTCAATGCCACATCGACCTAGCATGTAACACCTCATATCACTTTGCGGCCTCACGCACGGTATTCCCACGGGTGTCGCCTTACCTTTGCCCGGGACCATTTGCGCCTTTTGGCACACGTATATGATAGTGTCGCTAGCATCCATATGATAAGGAGCCCAAGCTGACATGGCTAGTCGTAAACCCAAAGTGGCACAAACTTACAGGGACAGGCATCCATGACCCAACATCGAACGTGTCGGTCATTAGCGAGTGAATCCAGGCTGTAGCACTGGGCTAGCAGGACTCCGGTGAACCGGGCTATAGCGGGCTAACAGGACTCCGGTATTCATCGCGTGACATTTCCCCGAGGGGACAAACACAGGAACGAAGAAGGACACATGCTGGCCAGCCTAAGTGTTCCGGAGCAGTAGCAAGCTACCATGGCTCAGTGGAAGCACTAGGAGACATTTCCCGGTAAGAAAGGCTACTAAGGATAAACAACTAGATAGTCAGATCCCACACATACCAAGCATTTCAAACATACACACAATATGTTTGATATGTGTAAATACAACATGGTATCACAACATAACTCTATGACTCAAGTATGTATTCATTAGGCTCCGAGGAGCGAGATATTACAAACAGGGGTCTCATGACCCAACAGTCATATCATACAAGTCAAAGCACATGCGGAAGCCTAACATGTTTGAGTACAGACATCTACAAAATAAAAAAGCTGAGAAGCCTGACTATCTACCAGATCCTGCCGGGGGCACAAGATCGTAGCTGAGGTAACAAGCTAAACGTTGAAGTCCACGCGGAACTACTAGCGAGACTGACATCTCTCTGCAAAAACATAAAATAGGCAAACGTGAGTACAAATGTACCCAGCAAGACTTACATCAGAACTAACTACATATGCATCATTATCAACAAAGGGGATGGTGGAGTTTAACTGCAGCAAGCCAGCTTTGACTCGGTGGCTATCCTGAACTACGACTGCAAGTAACTCTTTTTGAGGTGGCGCACACGAGTCCACATATTCACCATATCAATACACCACTATGGATCCGCTCCCGTCTCCCTACGAGAACGCCATCCATAGCACTCACACTTATCTTGCGTATTTTAGAGTATCCACTTTCACTTGTCTATGAACTATTATAGGCAACCCAGAAGTCCTTTACCGCGGACACGACTATTTGAATAGATGATGTTAACCCTGCAGGGGTGTACTTCTTCACACACGCTCTCACCACTTACCGTCGTTTACACGACATGTACTCGGCAGCCTTCAAGCGGAAGCCCAACGAGGGTGTCGGCCACGACCTACCTAAACACTCAAGTCTCTATCCAGGTTTATCGCCTATTCAGGTTCCATCCGCAGGGAGTCCGGCCAAGGTTTCCACATACGGCCCCGAACGATGTGTACAGGGTTCCGCGACACCAAACGGGCGCCCGGTATACCTGGTCACGTACCTACCGCATCACAGCCCACCCCTCCGGTCAGCGATGCCCACGGCCTCCAGCATACTACAAACACCAGAAACTACTTGCAACCCCTGGACAGAGGACAAGGGTGATTAAGAAGCCGAGAGGGTCCATTGGTTTTGGGCCCAATGCGTGGTAGTAGCTGTTTCATGGATCACAAACACAGAACTCAGTTCCTGAGGACGGCTTCAATGAGACAACCCACCATGTACTCCTACATGGCCTCTCACCGCTACCTTTACCAAATCGTGTTCACATACTTAGCTCACACATAGTAGGACATGTTTACACACCCCTGATTCACCCCCGATGAATCAGACCTGACTCAACTCTAAGAAGTAGCAGGCATGACAAACAAGCATGAATGAGTAGGCACACCAGGGCTCAAACAACTCCTACTCATGCTAGTGGGTTTCATCTATTTACTGTGGCAATGACAGGTCATGCAAAGGATAAAGGGGTTCAGCTACCGCAGCAAGTAACAGATGAATCGTTGTTGTCCTAATGCAGTAAAAGAGAGCAGGAGCGAGAGAGTGGGATTGTATCGGAATGAACAAGGGGGTTTTGCTTGCCTGGCACTTCTGGAGATAGCATTCAGTCTTCATCAGTGTCAACGATCACAACGTCGGTATAACATCTACCGAGGCGGAACAACACTGGCAAACAGAGAAGAAACACGACCAAAGCAATGCACAATATGATGCATGCTATGACATGGCAATATGAATGTGTTGGGCTAATGCAACTATAATCATATGGATTTGAGTTAGTTTGAACCCAAGGTTCAAGTTCAAATTGAAACTATGACTTAAAAAAGTGCATTAACATGTTTTGATATAAACAGCAGGTTTAAGTTGCTTAAACATGCATGAAAAAAGTGCAGATGGATAGATTGGATTTTTCTGATCATTTTTCATATATAACTTACTTCATTTGGAGTAACAGATTAATTTCTATGATTTTTAGAAGTTTAGGGCATTTTCTGGAATTTCCTGAATAAGAATAAATCCAGAAAATGTTTTATTGCGTCAGCAGTGCATCAGGGTGACGTCAGTGGTCAAAGGGGACGTCCAGGTCAACCTGATCAGTGGGTCCCACGTGTCAGCAGTTATTTAAACTAACTAAATTTAGTTAGTTCTAATATAAGTTAATTAGCAGAGGGGGGGGGGGTCCCACTTGTCATAGACTCAGGGGAGTCAACCTGGGCCCACCCAATCAAGGTCAACAGGTTAAACTCACCAGCGTTTAGCCGCCAACGAGGCCAGACGCGGCGGTGAGAGTGCATTAACGCGTTCCGGCGACCAAATGAGCGGCGGAGGGCATCTACGTGTAGCTAGGAGCAAGCCGCGGCGTTTGGTGGCAGTGGTTGGACTCGGGGTGGCCGGGAACATCGTCGGCGACGACCTTGGTGGTCGCCGGAGTCGGGTGAGGTCGAACCCGAGGCTGCGGGGCACGGAGAGGCACCGGAAGTGGTGCGTTGGACTTGTGGGGGTGCGGTGGAGTTAGTGGACAAGGTGGTGAGGCCTGTGGGTGGCCGGAGTCACGTCGGCGACGAGCTCCGCGGTGGCGCGTGCGGGTGAGCTTCATGCAGTCGATGCAAGGCTCGAGAGCGAGAACGGGAGGGATGGAGAGGTAGCTAAGCTCACGACGGTCACGTAGGAGCATACGACGCGGTCGGGGACGAGCTGATGCGGCGGCGACGGTGAAGGGGATCTGCGGTGGTGCTCGGTGAAGATGATCTCGGGGAAGACGAGGCAGGGATCGCGAGCGCTCAGGGCTCGGGCTGCTCGACGGAGTCGACGACGGCGGAGTTGTTGGACACGGTGGCTCGGTACGGGGACGACGGTGGACGCGGTTTCACGGTGGCGCGGGCGCAGCAGCGTCGCCCATGCAGAGGGAGACGAGAGAGAGAGAGAGAGAGAGGCAGGGGGGAATGCGAGATGTCCACGGGGTCGGGGCGGCGACGTGGAGCTCGCCCAGGTGTCCAGGGGCGAAGCGGCAAGCAGCTGACGCCGTGGCAAGCTCGCGCTCGTCGGCGTCACCTCCCTGCCTGCGTGGCGGGGACGAAGCAGCTGGCTGGCACGGGCCAGCACAGTGCTGGGCCGCCAGGTGGGCCGGCCAGGTAAGAGGCCCAGGTAGGCGTTCTCTCTCTCTCTTTTCTAAATTGTTTTCTGTTTTCTATTTTTCTGTAACTTTTGGGCTTTATTTAAAATACCAAAACGTTTTCAAAAATCCTGAAAATAATTGTGGGCTCTTTTTGGAATATTCCCAACAACCCTCACTTAAGTTGAGAATTAATTAATCATTTAAAATATTATATAGCATTTAAATGCCCAATTGCAAATAGCATATGATTTAATCCAGAGCCCAAATATGACATGGAAAAAGGTGCAACACCTCTGGTTAATGTTTCCTGCATTTTCCAGAAATGATGAACATTTTTGAAAGCCATTTGGATTTACTGAAATTATTTTAGTTGAACCTAGTGAATTCCTTTGATGCTAGGGTTTAGGCAATCCCTATTTCAAGTTTTCAAAAGAATTTAAACATGATGCATGGAAGCTAAAGCAAAGACAAGCAAGGCCTGAACTGGGCATGTGACAACTCACCCCCACTAAATGAGAATCTCGTCCCGAGATTCAAACGTAGGGTAAGAAGGCACAGGGACACAAGCTAACACGATCTTCACGATCCAGGTTGCACTTCAAATGAACGCTGATTCGATCACCATCATTGTCTCGAAGTCTTGCTCTGAGAACTCCAACTAACATGACAACGAGAGGAAACGAAAGACTCTAAAAGATTCGATCTTCTTGAAGGTCGAGCAACTCAGGGTTAACTCACGGAATAGGACATGAAAACATCTCTGGAGCTCAGAGGCAAAACATGCATCAGGAGCGACAGAAGAAACAATTTGACAAGGGTTTCAAAATAGCGAGGGAAATTGCGATGATTCCAAAACGGGGCACCTCTGGGAAGGTGACTCGAAGAATTATTCCCATAAGTGGCAAAAAGAATTACCTTTGATTCAGAGATCATTGAAACTCTTTATACCAGCCTAAGGCAATTCTCGAGTGATTGTTTGGAGGGGTTGGGTAGAATGGCATACTCGGACTAGAATGGATGATGTGGACTACCTTGTTGAAGACAACGCAATGGATGACCTTTGCTTATCATCGGAACTGAATGGGACCCATGACAGGACCACTTTTGAAGAAGATCCTGGACAGCAACTGCTGAGAAGTACAACCCATGGAAAATTGGCCCGATGGGGTGCAAGCTGGGAACAACATGCAAATGTTGGAAATGTTCCAACCATCATATCTGCCTGAGATTCAGATCTGGTTGGAAACAAGATATTTCAGATAGCATGTCTGGAAAAGAAAGTTTGCAACACAAACACACGAGACGGAGTTGCGAGATTCTCGGGAATGAACTATGATAGCAAGCTCCAAAACATGAGCTGGTTCTGCTACAAACCTGTGAACACGCTGTCCAAGACAAGCATGACCACGTAGTAGTCTTATAATGAAACACTATCGAGGTCAGGTTAGGATCCATCATCAAGGATTTCGAAGTCGTTACGCACGCTATACCTCTTTTCCTTGAACAAGTCAATCAGTGGCTTGGGGTGCTAGGGAACATATGGAATGAAGGTTGCAAGTCTCCAAACCACAGGATACTTCACACATATGCATGAATGACTTGGGATGATTCCAGAGGAAGCAACAACAAGCTTTCTCGAATTCACGGCGGCAACTTGCATCGATTGCATGTGAACTTAAATAAAGTCGCTACTTTCATCCAAACATATGCTTCATGAATGGAACATGAATGCATTGTTTATAAAGTTTCCAACACTAGCTTAATGTTTAACAAGATCATGGAGAAGATAAGGATGTTGTCGATGGGCTCAACTACAATTCATCCTGGTTTCCATAAAAATGGAATTCCATAATTATGAGAATAAGTGATAGTATTGGTCAGACCAAAGGATATAATGGTGTATGCTCGAGGGATCACCCACGAGTAAGACAACATTAAGAACATCATTGGTCCTGATTTGATTTGAGGATAGCCCACACTCAAACCAAAGTTTTGGCAAGACAATAGGTCCAAGAACTGATCACGAGGATCAATCGATGAAGATAGCATCTTTCTTCAACACACATACAAGATATCCCTTAAGATGAACTAAATCGGACAAGCTTCCATCTTCCAACTCTCCAAGTTGTTGTTTAGCTTGAACAAACAGCTCAGGGGTATGCAGCATAGATTCTTGGAGAAGGGGTGGTTTATATGAAACCAACTTGATCATAAGATCAACATAACAGTCAGGTGACGACCTGGTGGTACTTTCGAGAAGATATTCGGGAAATCACGAACCACTAATATGTTACTAAGCTCGAGAACAATCTTGCTTTTCAGGGCAAACGATATGATCAAGTAAGCAAGGGATTGGCATAGCCCTAACTTATTGATAGAGGAGTGCACCAGCGATATGGACTAGGTAACACGATCAATCTTAGAATGATGATTTAATAACCAACACGCTAAGAATGAGAATATTGTCCATTAACTACCAAGCAACGGAGTTGCTAGGAGTATTGATTTCACACATCACGACTCACTTGCCAGCATTCGGGTTACAATAACACGGAAGCCGAGGAATGAACAATGATGGCAAGAGGTATCACTGTATCAAGAGTTCATAGGATGGTGTGCAATTCCCATGATATTCTTAATGTAAAAGATAATAATACTCCAAGGTAGAGCAGAACAAAAACTGGATTGGCATTTTGATCTGCGAAGTGCAACTACTTTGACCCAATCCTAGATATGGATGAGGTACTGGAGTTTGTTTCTCCTAGTCGTTCCGAATAGAATGGCTTGACGGACCACAAGAATAATAGGCATCGATGAACACGAGTGCATGACTACTCTTGACTATCAATTGATAGACGAGGGCCAGAAAACAACTAAAGAAGGACAACCCAAAATAACATATGATTTTCTGAGTTGTGGATGCATGGACTAGTATGTCGAACCAAGTTCAACAGGTTTCTTCCGGATAACCCATGCAGAAAAGGTAGAACTGGCAGATTCACCATATAGAATGGAGAACTCATCAAGAGCACTCTGATTGTGATCTTTTGGTTCAAAAGAACTCCTTCCAAGAATGGTTCATGGTATTTGGAAGAACGATATACCACGGACCTCGAGGACTATCGCAAAAGTTACTAATATCTTAAGGGAACTAGCAAATACTAACAACATGAAGTAGGGTGAATCTTGGGCTTCAAAACCCAGGAATAGAATACCTACTACTAAGTGGCATCACGGGATGCTTTCGAGAATAAAGGCCAAAATCATCACAATGGGACACAAAACGTGGCTAGATTACTAGGTGATACTCTAGACACCTAGGGTCATAATAATAACTCCGACATATATGTTAAGGCAACAGAGTACCTCAACTCACCGATTAGTGTGGTTAATCTGGCCCAAAGGGACATCGGAACGGGAGGAAGGGATTTTGAAAATGCTTTAGACTATTTAGAAACCTGGGATGACTCGGACAGCATAACGGCTATAAATGCTCGAAAAGATTCGAGACATGCTACAAAAATGGTGGCATAGCCACTCAAAAGCACAATATCAAGGTTTCGAGATCAACAGTTAACATACGGAAGTAGTAGGAACTGAACCAAGGCTTAAGTCCAACAATTCTATAAGTCTACGGATTAGTAACACGTGATCCTGATAGAAAGAAGAGAAATCCTAGTTTCTTAACCCCGTAGTAAAGATAGGATGACTCAGATCAGAAGGCATAAGGTAAAGGATTAAAAAGAGCCTTACGTTCCCATCCCACAATCAATTCCCTTACATATAACTAAAGCATTTCTAGACTCAACTTCGACCAATTTGGCTTGGAGAACCTACAGGCAGTCAAGCTCTGGTACCAAAGCTGTCAGGACCCTGACTCAATGCCACATCGACCTAGCATGTAACACCTCATATCACTTTGCGGCCTCACGCACGGTATTCCCACGGGTGTCGCCTTACCTTTTCCCGGGACCATTTGCGCCTTTTGGCACACGTATATGATAGTGTCGCTAGCATCCATATGATAAGGAGCCCGAGCTGACATGGCTAGTCGTAAACCCAAAGTGGCACAAACTTACAGGGACAGACATCCATGACCCAACATCGAACGTGTCGGTCATCAGCGAGTGAATCCAGGCTGTAGCACTGGGCTAGCAGGACTCCGGTGAACCGGGCTATAGCGGGCTAACAGGACTCCGATATTCATCACGTGACATTTCCCCGAGGGGACAGACACAGGAACGAAGAAGGACACATGCCGGCCAGCCTAAGTGTTCCGGAGCAGTAGCAAGCTACCATGGCTCAGTGGAAGCACTAGGAGACATTTCTCGGTAAGAAAGGCTACTAAGGATAAACAACTAGATAGTCAGATCCCACACATGCCAAGCATTTCAAACATACACACAATATGTTCGATATGTGTAAATACAATATGGCATCACAACATAACTCTACGACTCAATTATATATTCATTAGGCTCCGAGGAGCGAGATATTACAAACAGGGGTCTCATGACCCAACAGTCAGAGCATACAAGTCAAAGCACATGCGGAAGCTTAACATGTTTGAGTACAGACATCTACAAAAGAAAAAAGCTGAGAAGCCTGACTATCTACCAGATCCTGCCGGGGGCACAAGATCGTAGCTGAGGTAACAAGCTAAACGTCGAAGTCCACACGGAACTACTAGCGAGACTGACGTCTCTCTGCAAAAACATAAAATAGGCAAACGTGAGTACAAATGTACCCAGCAAGACCTACATCAGAACTAACTACATATGCATCATTATCAACAAAGGGGATGGTGGAGTTTAACTTCAGCAAGCCAGCTTTGACTTGGTGGCTATCCTGAACTACGACTGCAAGTAACTCGTTTTGAGGTGGCGCACACGAGTCCACATATTCACCATATCAATACACCACTATGGATCCGCTCCCGTCTCCCTACGAGAACGCCATCCATAGTACTCACACTTATCTTGCATATTTTAGAGTATCCACTTTCACTTGTCTATGAACTGTTATAGGCAACCCAGAAGTCCTTTACCGCGGACACGGCTATTCGAATAGATGATGTTAACCCTGCAGGGGTGTACTTCTTCACACACGCTCTCACCACTTACCGCCGTTTACACGACATGTACTCGGCAGCCTCAAGCGGAAGCCCAACGAGGGTGTTGGCCACGACCTACCTAAACACTCAAGTCTATATCCAGGTTTATCGCCTATTCATGTTCCATCCGCAGGGAGTCCGGCCGAGGTTTCCACATACGACCCCGAAGGATGTGTACAGGGTTCCGCGACACCAAACGGGCGCCCGGTATACCCGGCCACGTGCCTACCGCATCACAGCCCACCACTCCCGTCAGCGCTTCCCATGGCCTCCAGCATACTACAAACACCAGAAACTACTTATAACTCCTAGACAGAGGACAAGGGTGATTAAGAAGCCGAGAGGGTTCATTGGTTTCGGGCCCAATGCATGGTAGTAGCTGTTTCATGGATCACAAACACAGAACTCAGTTCCTGAGGACGGCTTCAATGAGACAACCCACCATGTACTCCTACATGGCCTCTCACCGCTACCTTTACAAATCGTGTTCACATACTTAGCTCACACATAGTAGGACATGTTTACACACCTCTAATTCACCCCCGATGAATCAGACCTGACTCAACTCTAAGAAGTAGCAGGCATGACAAACAAGCATGAATGAGTAGTCACACGAGGGCTCAAACAACTCCTACTCATGCTAGTGGGTTTCATCTATTTACTGTGGCAATGACAGGTCATGCAAAGGATAAAGGGGTTCAGCTACCGCAGCAAGTAACAGATGAATCGTTGTTGTCCTAATGCAGTAAAAGAGAGTAGGAGCGAGAGAGTGGGATTGTATCGGAATGAACAAGGGGGTTTTGCTTGCCTGGCACTTCTGAAGATAGCATTCAGTCTTCATCAGTGTCAACGATCACAACATCGGTATAACATCTACCGAGGGGGAACAACACCGGCAAATAGAGAAG
This sequence comes from Triticum aestivum, assembly GCF_018294505.1. NCBI lineage: Eukaryota > Viridiplantae > Streptophyta > Magnoliopsida > Poales > Poaceae > Triticum > Triticum aestivum. The sequence continues at coordinate 590,405,771 of NC_057804.1, read as the reverse complement.
AAACACGATCAATGCAATGCACAATATGATGCATGCTATGACATGGCAATATGAATGTGTTGGGCTAATGCAACTATAATCAGATGGATTTGAGTTAGTTTGAACCCAAGGTTCAAGTTCAAATTGAAAGTATGACTTAAAAAAGTGCATTAACATGTTTTGATATAAACAGCAGGTTTAAGTTGCTTAAACATGCATGAAACTAGTGCAGATGGATAGATTGGATTTTTCTGATCATTTTTCATATAAAACTTATTTCATTTGGAGTTACAGATTAATTTCTATGATTTTTAGAAGTTTAGGGCATTTTCTGGAATTTCCTGAATAAGAATAAATCCAGAAAATATTTTATTGCGTCAGCAGTGCGTCAGGGTGACGTCAGTGGTCAAAGGGGACGTCCAGGTCAACCTGATCAGTGGGTCCCGCATGTCAACAGTTGTTTAAACTAACTAAATTTAGTTAGTTCTAATCTAAGTTAATTAGCAGAGGGGGGGGGGTCCCACTTGTCATAGACTCAGGGGAGTCAACCTGGGCCCACCCAGTCAAGGTCAACAGGTCAAACTCGCCGGTGTTTAGCCGCCGGCGAGGCCAGACGCGGCGGTGAGAGTGCATTAACGCGTTCCGGCGACCAAATGAGCGGCGGAGGGCATCTACATGTAGCTGGGAGCAAGCCGCGGCATTTGGTGGCAGTGGTTGGACTCGGGGTGGCCGGGAACGTCGCTGGTGACGACCTTGGCTGTCGCCGGAGTTGGGTGAGGTCGAACCGGAGGCTGCGGGGCACGGAGAGGCACCGGAAGTGGTGCGTTGGACTCGTGGGGGTGCGGTGGAGTTAGTGGACAAGGTGGTGGGGCCTGTGGGTGGCCGGAGTCACGTCGGCGACGAGCTCCACGGTGACGCGTGCGGGTGAGCTTCATGCAGTCGATGCAAGGCTGGAGAGCGAGAACGGGAGGGATGGAGAGGTAGCTGAGCTCACGGCGGTCACGTAGGAGCAGACGGCGCGATCGAGGACGAGCTGATGTGGTGGCGACGGTGAAGGGGATCTACGGCGGTGCTCGGTGAAGATGATCTCGGGGAAGATGAAGCAGGGATCGCGAGCGCTCGGGGCTCGGGCTGCTCGAAGGAGTCGACGACAGCGGAGTTGTTGGACACGGTGGCTCGGTACGGGGACGACGGTGGACGCAGTTTCACGATGGCGCTGGCGCAGCAGCGTCAGCCATGCGGAGGGAGAGCGAGAGAGAGAGAGGCAGGGGGAATGCGAGATGTCCACGGGGTCAGGGCGGCGACGTGGAGCTCGCCCAGGTGTCCAGGGGCGAAGCGGCAAGCAGCTGACGCCGTGGCAAGCTCGCGCTCATCGGCGTCACCTCCCTGCCTGCGTGGCGGGGATGAAGCAGCTGGCTGGCACGGGCCAGCACAGTGCTGGGCCGCCAGGTGGGCCGGCTAGGTAAGAGGCCCAGGTAGGCGTTCTCTCTCTCTCTTTTCTAAATTGTTTTCTATTTTCTATTTTTCTGTAACTTCTGGGCTTTATTTAAAATACCAAAATGTTTTCAAAAATCCTGAAAATAATTGTGGGCTCTTTTTGGAATATTCCCAACAGCCCTCACTTAAGTTCAGAATTAACTGAGCATTTAAAATATTATATAGCATTTAAATGCTTAATTGCAAATAGCATATGATTTAATCCAGAGCCCAAATATGACATGGAAAAAGGATCAACACCTCTGGTTAATGTTTCCTGCATTTTCCAGAAATTATGAACATTTTTGAAAGCCATTTGGATTCACTGAAATTATTTTAGTTGAACCTAGTGAATTCCTTTGATGCTAGGGTTTAGGCAATCCCTATTTCAAGTTTTCAAAAGAATTTAAACATGATGCATGGAAGCTAAAGCAAAGACAAGCAAGGCCTGAACTGGGGATGTGACAATAATGCTTTATCACTTTCACTTAGCCATAGGAGTTTGACAGTGGGGCTACTATATAGCCCCTAGGGGCACCGCGCTCACTCGAATTCGGGGCGCGTATGTGCGTGACCAGGAAACGGCCCTTCGTTAATGCGGAGGAATTCTAGAGATTCTGGCAGGTCATCGAGTGGTTGACCAGTCTCGCGCTGTGTCATGACAGTCAGTTTTCGGCTTTCTCTACTAAGGATCTCGCCTGGCCGAACCGGGGAACAATCGCAGTAGTTCTCCTGGTGCCGCCTTAGCCGATAGAGCGGAACGTAAGACAGCAAAACACAGGAGCCGGGAAAACCCAACATTTGACCAAAGACATGATTTGGAGCTGATGCATATAAGGCCAAACTCGCGACGCCGAACACTCCCTAAGGTGTTCGGTCTTTATGAAAACGGGCGGAACAACGCCCTTGGTAAGAAGCCCCTGGTGTCCAGGTACGCGCAAAATTCTGACGTGGCCAAATGCCAAGACGCCAGCCTCCTCCTCGGTTATAAAAAGAAGCCGGGGGATGTTATCAACAAGAGACAGTAAAAAAGGTTAACGCAGGGTCTTAATCTGAAAAGAATCCTTGGAATGGGTCCCTACTGCACGTCTGCACCTGTGTCTCCGTTGTGCCATATCCTGGACGGGTGTAGCACGGTGCTCGTCTATAAAAGAGAGGAACTTAGTTGAAAACAATCGTGTGAAAAGCTATGTTATACTAAATAAACAAAGTATAATTTGGAAAATGGGTAGAATTGAGCTTTATTGTCTCTTGTTGTATACGCGCGGAGCCCCTTGTACAGGGGTGTGTGGCTAGTAAGCATTTGTATGTTTACGCCGGACTCGTCTAGCCATGTCCGGGGTCTGAACGACCTGTTCGGGTGCTTTGACTAGTAAAGTTGGTTTAGTGTGTGGCTGTTAAGGTAGCCGCACAGTCTTCCGCTTTCGAGGAACACTCGATATTTCCCTTTAATGAAATGATGCCTCATGGACCGGGCATTTGAAGTCTAAGGGATGCATAATGCGGTATTGCGTTAAAGCGGGCGAAAGCTTCGCATCCTAGTAGTGCTTGATAGCTACTTGTATATGGGGCGATGTGAAAGGTTAGCTTTTCGCGGCGGAAGTTGTCGGGGAAGCCGAACATAACTTCCAGCAGGAGAGAACCCGTACAATGGGTATCTTGGCCAGGCATTACCCCTTGAAAGGAAGTGTTGCCATGGCGATTTTTTGTTGGGTTTATCCCCATTTTGCGGACTGTGTCCTGGTATAGCAGGTTTAGATCTCTGCCGCCGTCCATTAGGACTTGTGTGAGGTGGAGTCCGTCAATTATCGGGTCTAAGACCAACGCAGTCGAGCCTGTGTTCTGGATACTTCTAGAGTAATACTGATGGTCGAAGGTGATTGGTTGTAACAACCAGTGGCGGGACTCCTCTGGGACAGGCCGTATGGTGCGTATCTCCATAGGCGCCACTCTGTATTTCCCTTTTGTCACATGAAGTGAGTTTACTGTTTTGACTTCTTGTGGGAACTTCTTTTGTTCTCCGGTGCTCTGCTTGTGGGGTTCGTCATCGTCCTCGCTTGGTATGTCAAGCCCCTTGTGTTCGGCGTTAAGTCTGCCGGATTGCTTGAAGACCCAACAATCTCTGTGGTTATGGTTTGCAGGCTTCCCGGGAGTACTGTGGATCTAGCATATTTTGTCCAAAATTTTGTTGAGGTTAGAGAGCTCGTCGCTATCATCCTTGAGGGGCAGCTTTTTCTGATTTTGCCGAGAGCTTTTGAATCCGGCGTTGACTGCCGTGCTCTTCGGGCTGCTTCCCTTGGTCCGGCGCTGGTCCTTGCTACGTCGCGGTTTTCCGTTTCCATCCCTAGAATCGGATGTACTTGGGTCGCTGGTGCTGCTTCTTGCCAGCCATCTATCTTCTCTTGCGCAAAAGCGGGTCATGAGGCTTGTTAATGCGGCCATTGTTCTTGGCTTTTCTTGGCCGAGGTGTCTGGTGAGCCATTCGTCTCGAACATTGTGCTTAAAAGCTGCTAAGGCTTCGACGTCCGGACAGTCGACTATCTGGTTCTTTTTAGTAAGAAATCTGTTCCAGAGTTTCCGGGCTGACTCTCCGGGATGTTGAGTTATATGACTTAGATTGTCTGCATCCGGAGGTCGGACATAAGTCCCTTGAAAATTTGCCCGAAAAGCATCCTCGAGCTCTTCCCAACTTCCTATGGTGTTTTCGGGAAGGCTTTTAAGCCAATGCCGGGCTGGCCCTTTGAGCTTGAGGGGTAAATATTTTATGGCGTGGAGGTCATCTCCTCTAGCCATGTGTATGTGGAGGATATAATCCTCAATCCAGACTCCAGGGTCTGTTGTTCCATCATATGCCTCTATGTTTACGGGCTTGAATCCCGCTGGAAATTCATGGTCCAGCACCTCATTGGTGAAACATGGGGGGTGTGCGGCACCCCTATATTTGGGTGTGCCGTGATGCTCGGATACTTGTTGTGTTGCATTGCTTACTAGAGCTTGCTTTCTTGGCCCGTAGATAGATCTGGCTGGGTCGTCTTTATGATGCAAATCCTTGTGCGGATCGCGTGCCGACTTGGGTGCGGTGCCCCTTGCCGCTCTATCCTGGCCATGGGGTTGTTTATCCGACCGGGTGTCTTTCTTATTTTTTTATTGCGGGGGCTCTAAGGCCTCCTCATCAAATTCCGGTAGCAATTTTCGCTTCGGATAGCTCTTTGTGTGACGACTATCACCGTACTTGTCTGCGGTGTTGAGTACTTTGCCCATCTAATTCTGAGTGCATCTTCCGCTGTTTTGAGCTTCCGCTTCTGCTTTTTCAGGCTACGCACCGTGGCGACGAGCCTTTTGTGGAGGTTCTCCTGCTCCAGCAACTTGTCCGGCGTGAGATCGTCCGGACTATTATCTTCACCGGGTACGGGTTGTTCGGTTTGTTTACCCATATTGCCCTGTTCGGACGGTTGCTCGATGGCATGTTCGTCGTCCGCCGGTTCTCCCTGCTCTACGGCTGGGTCTCTGTCGAGGTGGGGTTTGGCACGTCGCTTACGCCGCCGCTTTGATTGCTTTTCGAGGGAACGATCCCTCATTGTGTCCCTCTGTTCCTCGTCGTTGTTTCTTTTAGGTGTGTCCACCATGTATACATCGTGAGATGAGGTGGTTCTCCAGTGCCCTATAGGCGCTGAGTCCTGTTCGTCTCCTGCATCATCGTCCATACCGTCGATGTCTTCGGAGTCGAAATCGAGCCTGTCGGTTAAATTGTCAACAGTGGCTACGAAGTGGGCGGTGGGTGGGCTTTGAATTTCTTCGTCGTCCGCATCCCGTCCTTGCTGACCATAGTCCGGCTACGGCTCTCCCGATAAAGAGAGAGATTTTAATGAGTTCAGAATGTCGCCGAAGGGTGAGTGCTGAAAGATGTCCGCGGCGGCGAACTCCATGATCGGCGCCCAATCGGGTTCGATCGGCAGGGGCGCAGAAGGTTCGGAGTTCCGAGAGGAGTCCGACACCTTGGAGTCGCGAGCTTCGCAAAGGACAAGACTGGTGTTCGGCTCGATCGCCATAGAAATTGCAGCCCCCGAGGCGGTGTCTAGCCATCCGTCCTCGATTGGCGCAATCGGCTCCGAACTAAGGGTCAGAGCGGACACCAGGGCGGCTTCCTGGGCACTATTCGGCGGCAGAGCTAGATCATGCCCATCGCGACAGTGCGGTGCGCCCGGCCGTGGCTCGAATCCGTCGAAGATCAAGTCTCCGTGGATGTCGGCCGTGTAGTTCAAGCTTCCAAATCTGACCTGATGGCCAGGGGCGTAGCTTTCGATCTGCTCCAGATGGCCAAGTGAATTGGCCCGCAGTGCAAAGCCGCCGAATACGAAGATCTGTCCTGGGAGAAAAGTCTCACCCTGGACCGCGTTGTTCTTGATGATCGGAGGAGCAATCGGGCCTAAAGACGACGACACAGAGGAACTCTCAATGAAAGCACCAATGTCGGTGTCAAAATCGGCGGATCTCGGGTAGGGGGTCCCGAACTGTGCGTCTAGGCGGATGGTAACAGGAGACAAGGGACACGATGTTTTTACCCAGGTTCGGGCCCTCTCGATGGAGCTAAAACCCTACTCCTGCTTGATTAATATTGATGATATAGGTAGTACAAGAGTAGATCTACCACGGGATCAGAGAGGCTAAACCCTAGAAGCTAGCCTATGGTATGATTGTTGTTCGTCCTACGGACTAAAACCCTCCGGTTTATATAGACACCAGAGAGGTCTAGGGTTACACGGAGTCGGTTACAATGGGAGGAGATCTATATATCCGTATCGCCAAGCTTGCCTTCCACGCCAAGGAAAGTCCCATCCGGACACGGGATGAAGTCTTCAATCTTGTATCTTCATAGTCCAGGAGTCCGACCAAAGGTCATAGTCTGGTCATCCGGACACCCCCTAATCCAGGACTCCCCCAACCGGCGCTGCTTTGGGCAGCTAGAGCAAGAAGACCAGAGGTTGAAGAAGCACTACGGCCGTTGGATGGACATCGTACAGTCACTGGAGCTAGAATCGTTCATATTGACTAAAGTTGATAAAGGCCCCCATCCCAGTGAACTTAGTAGGCCCACAAGTCAGCCTCCCACCATCGTGGGTCCCATCTAGGAAGGAGAGTATTCATTTTTTTTGTGCGTAATAAGGAGGCACTTCCGGTGGGTCCGGCCTGACAGCGTGGGAAACGTTTTTTTCGTGAAATACACTGGCCCGTCCGGTGGGTCCCAGCAGTCAGGGGGAAACATTTTTTTCGTGAAATAAGGTGGCCCGTCCGGTGGGTCTCTACTGTCAGGTGGAGGAATAATTATTTTGCGCGTAATAAGGAGACACTTCCTTGCGGCCGCCTGGACCCAGTTGTCAGCCTCTCCACGTACAGTACTCTTCCGATGGAAGTCGGTCGTTGACCACGTTGACCATGCTGCGCCGAGAGCACCAGGGCAGTGGTCTAGACGACGGCGAGGCCTAGGAAGGGGATGACGCGGAGTCGGGGAAGACGCATCAGTGGTAGCCCGCACGGAGAGGAGTACGAGGGTTCACTAGTTCGGCTGCGGCGTGAGGCTGCCGTCGCCGCAGAATAATAGGGGGTGTGGGTGAGTAGAGGGATACCCTGGGCCAGCGGTGGGAGTAGTAGGGGCGGTGAGGCCTCCGCGACATCACAGCCGACCACGAGAGGCAGGAGCACGTGGCACGACCGGCACTGCTTTGGGCGGATGGAGCAAGAAGACCAGAGGTTGAAGAAGCACTATGGCCGTTGGATGGACATTGTACGGTCACTGGAGCTAGAATCATTCATATTGACTAAGTTGACAAAGGCCTCCGTCCCCGTCAACTTAGTTGGCCCACAAGTCATCCTCCCACTATGGTGGGTCCCATCTAGTAGGGTGGGTATTCATTTTTTGTGCGTAATAAGGAGGCACTTCCTTGCGTGCGAAGATATAGCTGGTGGGTCCGACATGTCAGCGAGGGGAATGTTTTTTCGCGAAATATAGAGGCCCTTCCGGTGGGTCCCAGCTGTCAGGTGGAGGAATCATTATTTTGCGCGTATAGTCCACGACCGATGGATGTCGTTCGTTGACCATGTTGACCAGGCCGCGCCGAGAGCACCATGGCGGTGGACGAAGGCGAGGCCTAGGAAGGGAACGACACGGAGCCGGGGAAGACTCGGCAATGGTTGCCCACGCGGTGGGGAGTACGAGGGTTTATTGGTCCGGCTGCCATCGCCGGAAAATAACAGGAGGTGTGGGTGAGTAGAGGAATGGCCTGGCCAGCAATGAAGTAGGGTGGGGCGGTGCAGCCTGTGCGGCAGCACAGCCGGCCACGGGAGGCGGGAGCAGGCAGTCCTACCGGAGCTGGTTTGGGCGGCTGGAGCAAGAAGATCAAATATTGAAGAAGCAGCACGGCTGTTGGATTAACATCCAATGGTCACTGCTGCTAGAATCGTTTGTGGACTAAGTTGACAAAGCCAAAGTACACGTCAACCTAGTAGACCCACAAGTCAGCCTCCAAATCTGTCCCAAATAGCATACAGCCTGAAATTTCTAGCCAGATTCAAATTAATTTTAAATCTAAATATACCTTAATTTAAATTCAGTGAAATTTTACCCGCACAAAAACAATGAAATTTAAAATATCAAAATCCGAAAGAAAACAGTATTTGGGAACTAATTGCCTCTTTGCTGTATTTTTTTCATTTTACAGCCCATTTATTATTACTTATAGCCCATTTATTATTACTTATAGCCCATTTATTATTGCTTATAGCCCATTTTCTGGGCAAAATGCATCCCTCCTCATCTTGAAAGATTTCCGGCCCAGCAGGGCGTAGAAAAGCAAGTAGGCCTATGTTTGTTATTCTACAAAAAAAATAGTTGGCTAGCCATTTTTCAGAAAGGAAAAAAACAAACTAGGCTGGTCATGTGCTAAACATATAAAATAAAAGCCTGGGCTAGACGGGCCATGGGTCCCGCACAACCCAGTTGATACCCTTCTTTGTCCCGAAAAAACAAAATTACTGCGTGCGCTGCTGGGTCCCTACTGTCATCCTCACCATGTACAGTCATCTCCTTATTCCTCTCGGTTGTTGACCATGTTGACAACACCGGAGGGCGGCGCCGCGGCGAGCGCGGAGGACGATGGTGAGGCCTCAGACGGGAACGAACAGGAGCCGGGGAAGATCACAGCCAGCCATGGGAGGCGGGAGCAGGTGGTCCCGCTGGCGCTGGTTTGGCTTTGGCGGCTCGAGGAAGAAGAGACTGAAGAAACGCGACAGACATTGAATGACAATCGAACGGTCAAGGTTGGCACAATCGTTTTTTTTTGACTAAGCGGACACCAAGTAGCATGCTTTTTTATATATAGGAAGAAAACTGCGAGGAAAATGCGTTCGTCTGCTGTCCTCCTCACAGGGAACGTTTGCCACATAAGTGACTAGCACCCTTGGTTTTCAACCGAGAGGTCTTGGGTTTGAGTCCGAGGAACTCTCAATTTTGTCCTCCTTCCTTCCTCGCAAAAAGGGAAAGAAAATCAAAGACTTGGGAATGCGTACAGAACAAGCTAGTGTACTAGTAAAGAGACGTTACCGAGTTTTAGAAAAAAGAAAGATGTGCTCCTATAGCTGGTTCGAATCCAAACCTAGACTATGACTATATATGGTGCTATGCTACTCTGCAAGTAATGAAACTGACATATCCAACGTTCGCTTCTCCTCTTCTCTACTTACTCTGCCTAGCATCAGAAGCTCTGGCCGCAGCAACCATGTCCGTTGGTTGCTCGTCCACCCGCTCTTCAGCAGGCAACAACCAGATATGCGCCAAGTCGCCACCCATACCATCGCTTGTGGGTCTCATCACACCCCCGCCGGCACGCGCACCGCAGCCGATTGCTCATCGCAACCCGCTATCGTTGGTGTGGTGCCACTGCTGCAAATCACGCAGAGTCATCCGTCGCAACTCAACCACAATCCGCAACCCTGGCCGAGTCTTCTACAAATGCTCGAATCATGGGGTAATAATATGTTTAAGCGTTGTTCTGCTGCTTTCAGTTGCAGATTTTTTTAATAGTTTGGTTGATGATCTTCCAATTTGATTCGTGCAGAAAAGGGAAGATTCGTGTGATTTGTATTTCTGGGAAGTTGCTGATGTGGGGGAATGCAACTACGCTGATTATTTGGTTAGCCGAGGAATCCCAATACCAGCAGGTTGGGGTGTTGGACAAGTAACTGAAGGAACGACAGAAGAGGAAGATGCAGAGCAGAAGGTTAAAGACGCGGTTCCTCTAATCATGGCCAAGAAACAGCTGCTAAAAAACCTTGACAGCAATGAGGAGATGAAAGAGCTTGTGAAGATAATGGGCAAAATCAATGTGCTCTGTAGGATGTTTGTCTCTTTATTTGCAGTGTATGTAGCACTCGTGATGTATTCAGTGGCTACGACATGAGCACTTTGCTGAAACTAGTAATGAATAAAACCTATGTAGCAGGCCGGGCGTAGTGTTGTGAACATCTAATGATTTCTATTAACGGAAATCAGGGGGTATCCCCTTTTGCTCATATAAATAAATAGATAGCAGAGGCCCTGTCGGGTCAGCTTTGTTCTCATTCGAAGACGTCGAGCAAATTGCAGTCTAACAACAAACTATGTCATCAAATTCAAGTTTCATAGCCAAATATGAGTACAACTAAACAACAATGTCATCATGTTTTAGTTGTCATACAATCACCAAACACAAATCAGCATACATAACAAGTGATGTTCTCAGCAAAATACTAAACAACATGTTCATCAGGTTTCAGTTGTCATAGCAAACACAATTTCACATAGAAGATAAAAAAACATCGTCTGACAGGCAAATACGACAAAAGCAATGTAATCATCATCCGCAGCAGCAGCGTCAACATCTTCGCCATGTGTATCAGTCTGAATCGTAATTCCCCATGGTGTCATCTTCTTCTTCGTCCTCAACATCCTCGAACGTTGGCTTCTTCTTGATCAACTCTTGTATGTCCACAGCACGACAGGCAATCTTTTCGCCGGCATCATTGGCGTGATGGTTCTCAAAGATATTAGGAACATATGTGTTATCTTGTACATCAGGAGCAGTGTAAGCATCATCTTGTTGTGCAACTTCATTAAACGAATTCCTCTGCTCAAACCTTTGCAATACTCTCCAGTCATCGCTACGTGCAAATGTGTCTTCCAAGAAAAATATCTGTGTTGCTTGATTTGCCAAAATAAAAGGCTCATTGGTCTGGTACGCCGCCTTGACATTGATGGATTTGAAATAATCATCAGCTCTGGGTTTTGCGATCCTAGAAAACAGGTTATACCAATGACAGCACAACAGAACCACACACCGATGATCCTCAAAACTGGAGATATACTGCAACTGAACAATGTCTGTTATGTTAGCATACATTTCAGTTGTCTCTTTGTCATACGTATCCGTGCTCATGTTGGCACTGTTTTGTGTCTTCCTGCCTTCGTCTCGTGCAAGGGTGTTGTGGCGCACATCTCCAATAACGCAAGATTCATAATGTCTTACCCGAGTATCAGGACCCATTGCTAGTGAGTAAAGGGCATCATCAACTGCCTGCCCATCCTCCCGCATCTTCTTAACCTATGGTCAGAAAATAGACAAGCTGATCATCTTATGTACTCAATATATTAAAAAAACTGATAGTGCACTTCAAAAGCTTACATGGTTCTTGAACCATTTCGCAAATCCTGCCATAACCAGTTTGTCAATGTTTCTTGGATTTTGCGGCAGTAACTCCTCTTTGTACATGCTGCACAACATAGTGATCGCATGAAACATCTAAATATATAAGAATGTGCTGCAAGTTTAGTAGATTACGATGTATAAGCTGCAGTACTGCACTTACTTGATATAAGGTAGTATCTCAGGACAGTTATTCAACACATACCAAACCATTTTGTCCAAATCTTTAGGTTTGTCCTCATGTCGACTCTTCCCTGTAACTCGAACAGAATAATCGAAAACATTGAGCCTGGGATTGTCTTCACCCACCTCTTTGCTAAGCTGATCAGCTGTTTCAATGTATTTTGAGCAGAATGTCAATGCTTCTGTAGCAATGTAGGCCTCTGCAATGGAACCCTCGGGTCTAGCTCTGTTCCTAACATAGCCCTTGAAAGTGCCTAGCCGCCTTTCAATAGGGTACATCCAGCCATATTGTACTGGACCTCTAAGTAGTGCCTCATCAGGTAGATGAACAGCCAAATGCAACATCACATCAAAGAAGGCTGGAGGATATATCTTCTCAAGGTCGCATAGGATAGTTGGTATCTTGTCTCTAAGACGCTCCAAAGCATCTATCCTGATATTTCTACTGCAGAGTTCCTTGAAGAATTGTCCCAACTCTGCAACTGCTCTGTATAAGTCAGGGCGGCCCAATCCTCTAAGGATAACAGGTAAACCCTTTGAAGTAGGACGTGGCAGTCATGAGTTTTCAACCCTTGTACCTTGTTTCCATCTGCACTGACTCTCCTTTCAGGGTTGGAAGCAAATCCATGTGGGAATCTCACACGTGACAGGACCTTGCAGAATTCTTTTCTTTTTACCTTGTCCAAGACGTACACAGCTGGTGCCATATCCCGTGTTCTACCTTCATCTTGCACCTGCAAATCCTTTCTGATACCCAGGTGTGTCAAATCAATCCTAGATTTTAAGGTATCTTTCTTCTTGCCTTCAATGTTAAGAAGTGTGCCGATAATGTTGTCACATATATTTTTCTCGATGTGCATCACATCAAGATTACGCCGCAGATCCAAATCTTTCCAATACTCCAAGTCCCACATAGTGGACCTGCGGGTAAACAATAATCTCTCTTCTACTGTGCCATGCTTCCTTTTCCTGCTACCATTACCAGGATGGTTTCCTGGTGTAATATGCCTGACCTTCTCTAATTCCACTTGCAACTCATCGGCGGTGAGCCTCTTTGGCGCATCACGGTTTTCATGCTTTGCATTGAACACATGTCTTTGGTATTTTCTAGGATGCGGCTTGTCCTTGGCAAGGAAACGGCGGTGTCCAATGTAACAGATCTTGCTAAGTATTGCGTATGACAGCGGATTCCTGTCACAGCGAACACATGCATTGTAACCATGTGTCGTTCGCCCTGACATAGTGCCCAAAGCCGGATAATCATGGATGCACCAAATTACAACAGCACGCATAAATAAATCAGCTGGTGGGCTGCTATATAGGTCTCGGTGAGAACACCCTTCCATAGCTATTAAAGTTCCTCCACAAGAGGCTCCATGAAAAAATTAAAATCCTTTCCAGGACTTTTTGGACCTGGGATGAGCAAGTCCATCATGTAGTTTGATTCTTTGGTGCAGACATTTGGAGGCATGTTGTAAGGGATAACAAGCACTGGCCACATGCTATATGTGGCGCTCTGGTGGCCAAATGGGTTAAATCCATCTGAAGCTAAGCCAAGTCTAATGTTTCTCGGGTCAGCAGCAAACTCTTTGTGTTTATCATTGAAGCTTTTCCACTCACTACCATGAGATGGATGGCTCATTTCATTCCGATCTCTGTACTCCTGGTTCCTAGAATGCCACAGTACATCCTCTCTTGTTTCAGCATCATGAAACAACCTCTGCAATCTTGGTGTAATTGGAAAATGTCTCAGAACATTATGAGGAATCCTCTTCATAGCATCGCCATATTTACATCTTGATGATTTGCATTTCGGGCATTCCCTTAAGTTGGCATAATCCTTCCGGAACAGAACACAATTATTCTTACAAACATGGATCATATCATATCCAATTCCAATTGCACGAAGGAAGTTCTTCATTTTACTGTAGGTGTGTGGCAGCTCAGACGCATCTGGGGAAGATTTGCGGAAAGCAGCCAACATCGCATTGAATGATTTGTTGGTCATCCGCTCAGATGTCTTCACCTGAAGAAAGGTGACCATAGCTGAGAATACTGACAACTTATTTCCCGGGGTGACAGCAATGTTGCATTGTTCCAACATGCGGGCCCACCATTTTTCTTCTGTAGGTGAAAGTTCATGGAATGCACAAGCATTTCGTAGCATTGTTTCAATGTTGGTCAAACTCACTGGCTCCGCCACCACCACCTCCTCCTCCTCTTCCACCTGAGCATCAGGCAGATCAAGATGGTGATCTGTTGCTTCCACGTAGTCAATAACATTGACGTTCACAGCTTCACCATGATGAACCCACCTAGTATATGTGACCGACATCCCATACAAGTGTAGATGATTTTGCACACTTGACTGGGGTCTTGTAACTGAATTCATACAACTGCTACACGAGAAGAGCACATCTGATTTCAGACCACCGTACTCAGCTCTGATAAAGTTCATGAAGTTTTCAACCCCCTCGACATATGCAGCGGAGAATCTTCGAGCAGAAGTTATCCAAGTCATGCCCATCTGTTAGACATACAAATTAATTCTTCTACTAGATATTACAGGAAAAACATATATGCTTTTTTATGAAGTCCAGAAAAAATAAATACCTAGGTCGATGTCTAAAGCTATGGCAAGATATTTGGATGAGCAGATCTAAGTAACGAAATATATGTAAAGCTAATTTAGCAAACAGATTTGAGTGCTAAATTATGGCAGGCTGTTTCAGCAGTCAATGAGCCCGAGCACGCAACCATCAAACTATCGAAGGCCATTGCAGCAACAAAGATCGAGTATAAAACGGTGTAGAGCTATTTCACCTAACAGATTGGCTACTAGACCATGGCAATCTACGTCACAATAAATATATGGTAGGATATTTTAGCAACTAATCGGCCTTGGCATGCCATCTCAGCTAAGCAGATTGAGTGCAGAACAGGGCAAGGAAGCTTCTTAAGCAGAGCATATTGATAGTAAACTACTTCGGCAAAAAGTGAGATTAACAACGTCTATCAGCTAACATTCAGCGCTACTCCGACATGAATGGGGCCTCAGTCTAGAATGCGTGTACCGTGGGAGAAGCTGACCGCCGTGCGTCTCCACACGAACGTCGCCAGCGGTGGCGATGCTGACCGCCGTGCGCCTCCACAAGAACGTAGCCAGAGGTGGCGGCGTGGCTAGAGGACGGCAGTCTACGAGAGCGTACTGTGGGAGCGAGAGGATCGCCGTGCGTCCCCTCGACGAACCGCGGCGCCGACGTATTGGTGCGGCGGGGAGGGCGGATTTGGCGGAGC